>NC_084564.2:292500-510000 GCF_033978685.3 Nerophis lumbriciformis
AGAGTTGAAGTGTCCTAGGAGAGTTGAAGTGTCCTAGGAGAGTTGAAGTGTCCTAGGAGAGTTAAAGTGTCCTAGGAGAGTTAAAGTGTCCTAGGAGAGTTAAAGTGTCCTAGGAGAGTTAAAGTGTCCTAGGAGAGTTAAAGTGTCCTAGGAGAGTTAAAGTGTCCTAGGAGAGTTGAAGTGTCCTAGGAGAGTTAAAGTGTCCTAGGAGAGTTAAAGTGTCCTAGGAGAGTTAAAGTGTCCTAGGAGAGTTAAAGTGTCCTAGGAGAGTTAAAGTGTCCTAGGAGAGTTAAAGTGTCCTAGGAGAGTTAAAGTGTCCTAGGAGAGTTGAAGTGTCCTAGGAGAGTTAAAGTGTCCTAGGAGAGTTAAAGTGTCCTAGGAGAGTTAAAGTGTCCTAGGAGAGTTGAAGTGTCCTAGGAGAGTTAAAGTGTCCTAGGAGAGTTAAAGTGTCCTAGGAGAGTTAAAGTGTCCTAGGAGAGTTAAAGTGTCCTAGGAGAGTTGAAGTGTCCTAGGAGAGTTAAAGTGTCCTAGGAGAGTTAAAGTGTCCTAGGAGAGTTAAAGTGTCCTAGGAGAGTTAAAGTGTCCTAGGAGAGTTGAAGTGTCCTAGGAGAGTTAAAGTGTCCTAGGAGAGTTAAAGTGTCCTAGGAGAGTTAAAGTGTCCTAGGAGAGTTGAAGCCTCCTGCTGTGTGTCCTAGGAGAGTTAAAGTGTCCTAGGAGAGTTAAAGTGTCCTAGGAGAGTTAAAGTGTACTAGGAGAGTTAAAGTGTCCTAGGAGAGTTAAAGTGTCCTAGGAGAGTTAAAGTGTCCTAGGAGAGTTGAAGCCTCCTGCTGTGTGTCCTAGGAGAGTTAAAGTGTCCTAGGAGAGTTGAAGTGTCCTAGGAGAGTTGAAGTGTCCTAGGAGAGTTGAAGTGTCCTAGGAGAGTTGAAGTGTCCTAGGAGAGTTGAAGCCTCCTGCTGTGTGTCCTAGGAGAGTTGACCTTGGAGGAGTTCATCAGCGGCGCCAGGCAGCACGCTGACATCATGGAGATGCTCACCAAGATGATGGACCTCACCCACGTGCTGGAGATCATCATCATGGGACAGCAGAAGCACAGCTTGGACACAAAGTGACACACCTTCTGTCGCAGGACGGACACGTCACCAAGACGCCGTCCAAACTTTCTGGCTGGCGGTCTTGTGGAGCTTCTTCGGCCACAAGATGTTATGGGACCAAAAGACGCGTTGAAGATGGCAGGTCTTCCAAAGTCTCCTGGATGGCGTTGCTACACTTCAGTATTGACATCATGTGTTCATAGCCTGATGATTTGACACAAGATGGCAGAAGTAGTTTGCTGTATTTGGGATGACCATATCAATATACTGTATGTTGATCTTCTAATGAAGTGTCCACTGCTTAGCGTCTTTCTCTAATGTGTTGCCTTAAATTGTCACACTTGCTCAATATACTGAGTGTTGATTCAACCTTGCATTAGACACATTCCACAGAATTGCCGCATAGCCAAGAATATCTTACTTCATTCTAACGTGAACATTACCGACTGATGTCGGGACGTCCGAGGCAACGCGAATGCGACGTTGATCACGTGACGCAAAGAGAGCCAATCAGCAGTGAGATAATTGAGGCAAGGCGGAAGCATCAACAATGGCGGCGAAAACTAACAGCGGGAAGTTGAAATTGAAGGCGACTTCAGAAAAGTGACCACAATGTGCTAAACATGTTCATACATGATCAGTTGTACAAGTCTTGGACTCTACAAAAAACAACGAGGAGAGGAGTTGGCAGATGAAATCACCTTCGTAATGGAGTTAGCAGGTAAGCTAACAGCTGATCTTTTCCTAATACCCCGGATGTTTGGATGCTCTCGCGACAAGGCTGCCCCTCACAGGTCAGTCCTGGTACTGCGTCCGTCACATCAAATACTATTGGCAAAAAAAACATTAAAAAGTGGAATAAAAGAGCAAAAAGGTGAAATGTAAAAAGAAAAAGTTGTAATGTCGACTATAATAACACAAAGCAGCCATGAAGGCTGTTTTTTTAATTTAAAACTGTCATTTCTCAAAAAATAATAATGAATCAAAATCAATGTTATGAATGATTGACCTTATGAAGGCCCAATGACTTCACACCAAATAGTTATTTTTGACAAAAAGGACGTAAAACAAACAAAAACATAAACCTTATAATTGATACATCCAAATACTATAAAAATGGGAGCCATTACCTCCCTGCTGGGCACTCAGCATCAAGGCTTGGAATTGGGGGTTACATCACCAAAAATTATTCCCGGGCGCGGCACCGCTGCTGCCCACTGCTCCCCTCACCTCCCAGGGGGTGAACAAGGGGATGGGTCAAATGCAGACGACAAATTTCGCCACACCTAGTGTGTGTGTGACAATCACTGGTACTTTAACTTTAACTTAACTTAAAGTTGATCTTGAGATGTAAGTGTTTAAAAAGTAAAGCAATGCATGACTTATTTTTAACACTTATGAGTGGGACCCTTTTGCATCCCTCAGACCAGACCTGGGCATTCTGCGGCCCGCGGGCCACATCTGGCCCTTTGTACGTCCCTGTCCGGCCCGCGAGAGGCCAATCATAAATTACAAAATAAATTTAAAAAAAGTATCTATGTCGAGTGTGCAATACAACTGTGCTGCTTTTGTTTTGAAAAGTGTTATTAATGGGCGTATGTCCGTGTGTAACCTGTGAGTGAAGGTGCACAGCGACAAGTAAGACGCTAAAAAGAGAAAAGTTGATGAGGAATGGCATGTTTTCAACAAGACATGGACTGCCAAGTATTTCTTCACAGAAATGAAAGGTAAAGCCGTGTGCTTAATGTGTGCTACACATGTTGCTGTGTTTGAAGAATATAGTGGAACCACCTGCTGAAGTTAAAGTTGTGTTCTTTAGTTGTGGAAATGAGGAGTGAGGATAGACGTGTGTTTGGAAGGAAGGAGATAAGTTGAGCTGTGTTAGTATAGCTTGCTCAATAAAAGATTAAAAATAGCGTCAGACTTGGTGTGCACTTCTTCTCCACGCTACAATTGGTGTCAGAAGTCAAACTTTGCGCATACTGTGCTGCTTGTGTGCTCAGCCTGCTACGTCATCGGGAGATACGTGACACCATGTTTCCTGGCCACTTTGTCAAGATTGAACGGGAGGGAAAGGACACTGAGAGGGGACTTAAGGTGCCGGCAGCAACTGCAGATGTCTGTCTGAATCCCGGACGAGAGAGAGAGAGAGAGAGACTACAGGTGCAGTGCATGCTGCTTGGCATGGGGGAATTCCGCCCTCAATGAAGACTCCCAGGTTTGATGGCAAGGCGAACTGGGAGGCATTTCATCCCACTTCTGACACCAATTGTAGCGTGGAGAAGAAGTGCACACCAAGTCTGACGCTCTTTTTAAACTTTTATTGAGCAAGCTATACTAACACAGCTCAACTTATCTCCTTCCTTCCACACGCACGTCTATCCTCACTCCTCATTTCCACAACAGCAACGCTTCCTCCTTCCTCGCCAATCACCTTACAGGTGTGCTGTGTTCACAACAAAGAGGATGCAGGATAAAGTGACAGAAATGGACATTTTTGCATTGTATTATACATCAGGAAGTGTTGTGTAAGAAAGTGTTACAAATAAAACCATCAAAAGCCATCTGCTTTTGTATAAAGATAAGTTAGGTTAAATGAAAATATTATTATTTATCTTACGGTATATCAAAAATAATTTGAGCAAAATTTAATTGAAATATTGTGGGTGTGGCCCTCCAGCAGTGCTCGGGTTGCTCATGCGGCCCCCGGTAAAAATTAATTGCCCACTCCAGCCTCAGACTGTTAGTTTTTTGTTGTTTTTTTAAAATCCCACTGGCATTGATTAAAAAAATAATAATGAAATAAAATCAATGTAATGAATTATTGAGCTATTTACTTCACATGAAATATTCCACTTTGAAGGGAAATATTAACCATTATATTTTCCATTATAAAAACAGGCTTTTCTTTAACAAAAAGGCATAAAACATTAAAATAATACAGATTTCAAGATGAGTGTAGATATTTAGGCGACAGACAAAAAGTATTATTTTTTTAGCATTTTTATTAGACTTATAGTTAAATAAAATAAAATATAAACAAGGACTTGGACTTCTTGTTTCCTGGACATCAACTCTTCATTTGAAATCCACTCACATCTGCCTTGGTGAAATGCTGACTTGCCATTTTTCTCCTAGTTGAACTAAGTTTGTTATGAATGAACGAGAAGATAGTTGCAGTGTCATGTGTTCGTTTAGAAGAACAATAGTGATGTCAGCGTATGGGATGGAAAGGCTCCACGATCTCAGCATAGGTCTTTGTTTCTGGCGAGAGAAGACAATAAATCATTGATCATAACAGTCCATATACAGGTAAAAGCCAGTAAATTAGAATATTTTGAAAAACTTGATTTATTTCAGTAATTGCATTCAAAAGGTGTAACTTGTACATTATATTTATTCATTGCACACAGACTGATGCATTCAAATGTTTATTTCATTTAATTTTGATGATTTGAAGTGGCAACAAATGAAAATCCAAAATTCCGTGTGTCACAAAATTAGAATATTACTTAAGGCTAATACAAAAAAGGGATTTTTAGAAATGTTGGCCAACTGAAAAGTATGAAAATGAAAAATATGAGCATGTACAATACTCAATACTTGGTTGGAGCTCCTTTTGCCTCAATTACTGCGTTAATGCGGCGTGGCATGGAGTCGATGAGTTTCTGGCACTGCTCAGGTGTTATGAGAGCCCAGGTTGCTCTGATAGTGGCCTTCAACTCTTCTGCGTTTTTGGGTCTGGCATTCTGCATCTTCCTTTTCACAATACCCCACAGATTTTCTATGGGGCTAAGGTCAGGGGAGTTGGCGGGCCAATTTAGAACAGAAATACCATGGTCCGTAAACCAGGCACGGGTAGATTTTGCGCTGTGTGCAGGCGCCAAGTCCTGTTGGAACTTGAAATCTCCATCTCCATAGAGCAGGTCAGCAGCAGGAAGCATGAAGTGCTCTAAAACTTGCTGGTAGACGGCTGCGTTGACCCTGGATCTCAGGAAACAGAGTGGACCGACACCAGCTGGACTGCTGCTGAGTGGTCCAAAGTCATGTTTTATGACGAAAGCAAATTTTGCATTTCCTTTGGAAATCGAGGTCCCAGAGTCTGGAGGAAGACAGGAGAGGCACAGGATCCACGTTGCCTGAAGTCTAGTGTAAAGTTTCCACCATCAGTGATGGTTTGGGTTGCCATGTCATCTGCTGGTGTCGGTCCACTCTGTTTCCTGAGATCCAGGGTCAACGCAGCCGTCTACCAGCAAGTTTTGACACCTGAGCAGTGCCAGAAACTCATCGACTCCATGCCACGCCGCATTAACGCAGTAATTGAGGCAAAAGGAGCTCCAACCAAGTATTGAGTATTGTACATGCTCATATTTTTCATTTTCATACTTTTCAGTTGGCCAACATTTCTAAAAATCCCTTTTTTGTATTAGCCTTAAGTAATATTCTAATTTTGTGACACACGGAATTTTGGATTTTCATTTGTTGCCACTTCAAATCATCAAAATTAAATGAAATAAACATTTGAATGCATCAGTCTGTGTGCAATGAATAAATATAATGTACAAGTTACACCTTTTGAATGCAATTACTGAAATAAATCAAGTTTTTCAAAATATTCTAATTTACTGGCTTTTACCTGTATACTGATTCTCAACCGGTGGGCTGCAAGGAGAGAGGATTGTAACATCCCAGGGTCCCTGAATGCACCTCATGTAATTGTGAAGTGTGTGTGTGAACCTTGTGACACATGGGAGAATTTTCTCCCACACTGAGGACTCACAGGTGCAACCTTTTTATGCCCAATTGGAACTATGGGGACATGTGTAATTATGGGCCTGCTGCATATTATTATTCCTGCTGACATTTAATACTGATATGATAAACCTGATTGGCAACACTAAATGTGTGAATGTTGTCTGTCTGTCTGTGTTGGCCCTGTGGTGAGGTGGCCACTTGTCCAGGGTGTACCCCGACTTCCGCCCGAAGGCAGCTGAGATAGGCTCCAGCGACCCGGAAAGGGACAAGCGGTAGAAAATGGATGGATGATACCAGCAGTTCCTCACTGGGAATCTGCCCCAAATGACAAATGTTTATACTTGTGATTTTTATTAATATTTGTTTATTTAATTAACCTGGAGTTTTATGTTTACACTCCAAGTACAATGTTAAAACAGACGACAAATACATGTTTATTGCATCTGAAAGGATATAAATGTGGTATTATTGTATATTATTATTACATCAGTATCAGTGGTCCCATAAAAATAATGGCAATAATATCGTTAATCAACAATAATTTGCAGGTCAAGCCTGTTGAAAGCTGAGGGCATTGTGAACAGACGAAGGTTACATTTTCCCTCATTTCCACAGGTGGTAAAAATATCATTGATTTGAAGCGATAAAGAACAGGTATCGTGATACAGTTTTCAGCCCTGGTAAAAACTCACCCTTGGGCCTGAAGTCATCGGGGTAGAGTTTGATGTACTCCTTCATGTCTCGGTCCAGTCTGGCATTGACGTAGTTTTCATATCTTTTCATGCGGTAGCCCAAGTACCAGCCAATTGTCGCCAGCAGGACCTGCCGATGGACCCCTGGAGAAAGAAGCAGTCTCATCATTTGCTCCTAAATCCTTTTTTTAATGAGAGCAGAATTGACCAGTGTCACTTTACAATTTTCCACACAGCAACCTTTTTAAACCAAAGTTCAGATAGACGAGTATTATTGGATGTGATTATTAAAAGAGCTGTGTGGTAAACTCTCTATGCGTGTTTATAGACAAGTTCAGTGTTGGCCTTAACGCATTTTTTGTGTCTTTTTATGCATGGAAATCAGAAAGGATGTGCATCTACGGTCGTCTACGCGTGAGGACGCAGTTATTTTTTTCTGGCGGGTGTTTTGTATAGCATATATAAGAGTGACTTTACCCACCTCAGTGCTTTAAGAAGCGTTGGAAGGGCTAGAATTGGACTTATATTGCAGATGATAAGATCACTTTGAAATAGCACAGCCAATGTACAAAAGAATGAAGGGCATACTTACTCAACAGCCATACATGTCACACTAAGGGTGGCCATATAAACAACACCAACACTGTCATAAACATGTGCTATATTGTGAACCCATACTAAACAACAATGACAAACACATTTCGGGAGAATATTTGCACTGCAACACAACAGAACAAATACCCAGAATTCCCTGCAGTACCAACTCTTCCAGGACGCTACACTATTTTATTTGGTACAGGGTGTAATTATAAGTGTGACCAGTAGATGGCAGTCAAACATAAGAGATAAGTCTCAAGTAAAAAAACATCAACATTTTAAATGTTCCATTGAAAATATAGAACATTACACATGGCGCTCAAAAATCTATCAAAATGTTTTAGTGCCATTTCTAATATAAAGTTCTTACTTATATCTGTCAGTAAACTCGCCATGAGAGCACTAAAACATACCGGTGTAGTGACTTTACATTATTCACCCAAGAAACTTTAGTTATTTAGTTTTTTCACAGGACACATTTCCTGTGTTGGAGATGCTGCTCCGTCATTGATTGAAGTAAAGTGTGAATGTCATTAAAACATCTTTTGACACTTCTTCCACTCCCGTCCTTGCACGCTACAACAAAGACGATGGGGGAAAAGGCGCTGTTGAAGTGGAGGCACATAAATAAGACCACCCACAAAATACGGTATTTCTGCTGGGTCAAATTATTATTTATTATTGGTCGACTTCAAAGTAACGCACTTTCCAGTGCACTTTCAATATTATTTGTTTTCTTTTGTTATTTATATGATAACTTTTCTTCCGAAACACAATATAGAATGTGAGATGTAACAGAATAATGCATACATTTATCCTTTGTTTTCAAAACGCTTACAAAAAAGTTAGACCCCAAAAATTTACTGTAGGACTTCATTTTTATGACTTGATACCATGAATTGATTAATGTGGACTTAAACAAGTGTAACAACTTATTGGGGTGTTACCATTTAGTGGTCAATTGTAGGGAATATGTACTGTACTGTGCAATCTACTAATACAAGTCTCAATCAATCAATCAATCAATCAATCAATCAAACCCTGGGACCCCATTTGTAAGATTCCTAGCGCCAACACTGCTACCTACTTGAATGCTCTCAGAGCTAAACATATAAACATATAAACATAAGATAGTTGGTAAAGTATGCAGATGAAAGTGAGAGGTGCCAGGAAGCTGGCTAGTTAGCAACATAAGATAAGATAGTTGGTAAAGAATGCAGATGAAAGTGAGAGGTGACAGGAAGCTGGCTAGTTAGCAACATAACATAAGATAGTTGGTAAAGAATGCAGATGAAAGTGAGAGGTGACAGGAAGTTGGCTAGTTAGCAACATAACATAAGATAGATAGTTGGTAAAGAATGCAGATGAAAGTGAGAGGTGACAGGAAGTTGGCTAGTTAGCAACATAACATAAGATAGATAGTTGGTAAAGAATGCAGATGAAAGTGAGAGGTGACAGGAAGCTGGCTAGTTAGCAACATGCTAACCTGACTTGAGCGGCGGCCTGTGCGAGATAGCATTGTGGAGCATGGCGGAGAACCAGCCGCAGCCCGCCAGCCACACCGAGGGCATGTTGACGATTCCCGGGGGAGGGAGCACCTTGCCCTCGTCTGGAACTTTCCTCATGCCGTGAAAGTGTGTGTGTGTCTACTAGAAGTGTGTGAGGCCTCAATGTCACCTCCTAGCCACTGCCAGACCGCAGGAAGTCAAGCGCGCAACCGGAATGTACGTCCGGTTAGGAACAAGTCGGGAGTTAGTTGGTTCCGCCTGAATGAAATTGACACTGTTTAAGTTTTTTGCTTGATGTAATATATATATATATATATACATAGGGGGTGTGGGAAAAAATCGATTCGAATTCGAATCGCGATTCTCACGTTGTCCAATTCAGTATTGATTCTCATTTTTTTTAAACGTTTTTTTTTTAACATTTATTTATTTTTTCATTTTTAAATTAATTTTTCATTTTTTTTTAAATTTTTTAATGAATCAATCCAACAAAACAATACACAGCAATACCATAACAATGCAATCCACTTCCAAAAGCAAAGCCGAGCCAGCAACACTCAGAAGTGCAATAAACAGAGCAATTGAGAGGAGACACAAACACCACACACAACAAACCAAAAGTAGTGAAACAAAAATGAATATTATCAACAACAGTATCAATATTAGTTACAGTTTCAACATAGCAGTGATTAAAAATCCCTCATTGACATTATCATTAGACATTTATAAAAAAGAACAATAGTGTCACAGTGGCTTACACTTGCATCACATCTCATAAGCTTGACAACACACTGTGTCCAATATTTTCACAAAGATAAAATAAGTCATATTTTTGCTTCATTTAATAGTTCAAACAAATGTACATTATTGCCATCAGTTGATAAAACATTGTCCTTTACAATTATAAAAGCTTTTTACTCTGCTTGCATGTCAGCAGACTGGGGTAGATCCTGCTGAAATCCTATGTATTCAATGAATAGACAATCCTTTTGAATTGGGAAAATATAATTTTTGAATCGAAAATCGCGTTGAATCGAAAAAAATCGATTTATAATCGAATCATGACCCCAAGAATCGATATTGAATTGAATCGAATCGTGGGACACCCAAAGATCCACAGCCCTAATATATATATATATAGATATGTAGTCATGGTCAAAAGTGTACATAGACTTGTAAAGAACATCATGTCATGGCTGTCCTGAATTTCCAATAATTTCTACAACTCTTATATTTTTGTGTGATGTAGTGATTGGAGCACATACTTGTTGGTCACAAAAAACATTCATGAAGTTTGCTTCTTTGATGAATTTATTATGGCTCTACTGAAAATGTGCGGGTCAAAAGTATACATACAGCAATGTTAATATTTGCTTACATGTCCCTTGGCAAGTTGACCTGCAATAAGGCGCTTTTGGTAGCCATCCACAAGCTTCTGCTTGACCACTTGACCACTAAATTGCTGCAGTTCAGCTAAATGTGTTGCTTTTCTGACATGGACTTGTTTCTTCAGCATTGTCCACACCTTTAAGTCAGGACTTTGGGAAGGCCATTCTAAAACCTTCATTCTAGCCTGATTTAGCCATTCCTTTACCACTTTTGAGGTGTGTTTGGGGTCATTGTTCTGTTGGAACACCCAACTGTGCCCAAGACCCAACCTCCGGGCTGATGATTTTAGCTTGTCCTGAACAATTTGGAGCTAATCCTCCTTTTTCATTGTCCCATTTAAAGCAGCAGTTCCATTGGCGGCAAAACAGGCCCAGAGCATAATACTACCACCACCATGCTTGACGGTAGGCATGGTGCTCCTGGGATTAAAGGCCCCACCTTTTCTCCTCCAAACATATTGCTGGGTATTGTGGCCAAACAGCTAAATTTTTGTTTCATCTGACCACAGAACTTTCCTCCAGAAGGTCTTAGAAGGAGGATTAGCTCCAAATTGTTCAGGACAAGCTAAAATCATCAGCCCGGAGGTTGGGTCTTGAGCGCAGTTGGGTGTTCCAACAGGACAATGACCCCAAACACACCTCAAAAGTGGTAAAGGAATGGCTAAATCAGGCTAGAATAAAGGTTTTAGAATGGCCTTTCATAAAGTCCTGACTTAAAGTTGTGGACAATGCTGAAGAAACAAGTCTATGTCAGAAAAGCAACACATTTAGCTGAACTGCAGCAATTTAGTGGTCAAGTGGTCAAGCAGAAGCTTGTGGATGGCTACCAAAAGCGCCTTATTGCAGGTAAACTTGCCAAGGGACATGTAAGCAAATATTAACATTACTGTATGTATACTTTTGACTGTAATTTACTTTAATATCACTAATAGATGTGATTCTTGCTACACTATTATGTCATATGACTCTTGCTACACTAATATTATGTCATACATGATTCTTGTTACACTAATATGTCATAATTCTTGCTACACTATTATGTCATATATGATTCTTGCTACACTAATTTTATGTAATATGTGGCCCTGCGATGAGGTGGCGACTTGTCCAGGGTGTACCCCGCCTTCCGCCCGATTGTAGCTGAGATAGGCTCCAGCGTACCCCGCGACCCCAAAAGGGAATAAGCGGTAGAAAATGGATGGATGGATGATTCTTGCTACACTAATATTATGTCATATATGATTCTTGCTACACTAATATTATGTCATTTATGATTCTTGCTACACTAATATTATGTAATATGATTCTTGCTACACTAATATTATGTCATATATGATTCTTGCTACACTAATATTATGTAATATGGTTCTTGGCACATTATTATGTGTCAATACGTGGACTATGGCGGCGCAAATTACTGCGCAGATTGCTTTCCCAGCATGCAAAACAACTAGACTGGACTTGGCTTGAAGGTAAATACATCTTTTATTTTTACACTAACAAAAGAAACAAAAGGCGCGCACAAGTCGGAAGTACAAACTTGGCTAAGAAAACAAAAGTAGCACTTGGACAAAAACTATGGACGTGAAACAAATAAACACTTAGTGTGACGAGCAGAACAGAAAGTTACGTGGCATGGCAAGAAGCATAAAGGATGGAGTAAGCAGGGCATGAAAAGGACAGAGGTAAACAGAGTTCATGTCGCCAGGCGGACTTCCTGACAACTATTGGCTTAAATATTAGTGACATGATTAGTGAAAACAGGTGCATGACTCAAAAGGTGAAACAGGTGAAACTAATGGTTGCTATGGTGACAAAACAAGGGAGTGAAAAAGCAGGAACTAAGTGTCCAAAACCCAAACAGAACATAACTTAAACAAAACATGATCACAGACATTTATGATTCTTACTACACTAATATTAAGTCTTATATGATTCTTACTACACTAATATTATGTCATTTATGATTCTTGCTACACAAATATTATGTCATATTGATTATTAATGATTACTTATTGATGATATTAACTTAATGTTAATGATTATGAATGTTTTTGTTGATTATGTTGATTGTTAATATGATATGTATCAATATTAATGAAGTTTTATTGATATTAATTGTTGTTAATGAATTTTTCATTGATGATGTTGTTGTTTTTTAATGATATTGATTATTAATGATGTTTTATTGATGATATTGATTATTAGTGTTTTAGGCCCTGAAAGGATATTAAAAATGTGCATTTGTTGCAGGAAAAAAAGCAGAGCGTGGAATGTCTTTCCAAACCACAAATGAAAGTAAAATAAAATGTTTGAATGACTTGCAGCGTTCTGCGATGACGTCACCCAGTCTGCCTCCATCAGGCTGCTGAAGAAGAAGAAGAAGAAGAAGAAGAAGAATTGATCATCATCATCATCATCATCAAGAGGAGCGTCCAGGTTCCATGCAGGCCAAGTAGCCGTCACAACCCGGGGACAGCCCGGCTTTCTACCAGCGCGGTAAGTCCATGCTTAGGTTCGTCCATCTTTGGTCTGCTGTTTGTCCTCCGAGACACAAAGAAAGACTCAAAATGGCCCGACTGAGGTTAGCTGCTTCATGCTAGCATGCTAGCTTCTCCTCGCGAGGATGCTAACGCAAGTCTTGTTTTTTTTTAAACATTCAACTATAAAATATCAAACTAATTCATATTGTTTTTTAAACATGCAGCAATACAATGTCAACGTCATTTTTATCAATAAAGATGTTTTTTTAAACCTCGAGCAATAAAATATCAACGTAATTCGTATCAATAAAGACTTTAAAAAAAAAACCATGCAGCAAAGCAATGTGAACGTCATTTTTATCAATAAAGATGTTTTTTTTTAACTTAGAGCAATAAAATGTCAACATAATTCGTATCAATAAATATGTTTTAAAACATTGAGCAATAAAATGTCAACGTAATGCGTATCAATAAAGATGTTTTTTTTTAAACATTCAGCAATAAAATGTCAACGTAATTCGTATCATTAAATATGGTTTTTTAAACATTGCAGCAATAGATGACATCTGCCTATTACATGTTAGCTACTTCTCTTTGTTTATAATGTTTATAATGTCTATTTCCTGCTGGATCTACTCTCTATTTTATGCTGCTGCTGTCACATATACTGTAATATTGTATATGTGTTGTATATATTGTATATATGTTATAGACATAATATAATATATCTGTATATATATTACTCTGTACACATATTATGTATATATTCGTATATATGTTAGATTTTATATCGCTATATTAGTCTATTTATACCTGCATTGTCCTTTCCATCCTTACACTTTCCATCTTTGTAACTGAGCTACTGTGTTGAACAATTTCCCTTGTGGATCATTCAACTTTGTCTAAGTCAAATAAAAAGAAGCCAAAGTGAGGACTTTTAGAAATAACAAAACCTTTGACACAATGACACTTATTACACGAGCTAACATGTTTTATAAGACTGGATGTGCATAATAATTGTAATATTAATACACATAATGATACACTTACTTCCAGGCCACATTATTAGGTACAACATGGAGCCTTCACAACTGCTTACTCTTCACATATTTATTCAAGCTCTCAGTATTCTGGGATTTTGTTTTTGTTTACAAAAAATCATACTCAAAGTAAATGTAAACACATTTGGCTTTTGTCTCTTTTCAAAGATGCAAGCTTGGTTTTTATCCCCAGCAGTCCGAATGTGTGTAAAATCATGTTCACGTAGGGCTGGGCGATACGGTATTAAACTGTATCACGATATCAGTGTTTGATATTGATCATATTGATAATTGGGTGAATGTCCAAACATTCACAATATATGATTCTACACTTAAAAACCATACATTTATCAATATAATAATTATAATATTAATAATAATTAATATTGTTGTTATTATTATTATTGTTTGAAGGTCCAAACATTCACACAATAAGATTCTACACCTACAAATCATCTATTTATTAATATAATTATTATTATTATTATTATTGTTAGTATTATTGTTTGAAGGTCCAAACATTCACACAATAAGATTCTACACCTACAAATAATCTATTTATTATTATTATGATGTATATTATTATTATTATTATTATTATTATTATTATTATTATTATTATTATTATTATTATCGTGTGAATGTCCAAACATTCACACAATAAGATTCTACACTTAAAAACCATAAATGTATCAATATAATAATTATAATAGTAATAATGATTAATATTGTTATTATTATTATTGTTTGAAGGTCCAAACATTCACACAATAAGATTCTACACCTACAAATCATCTATTTATTAATATTATTATTATTATTATTGTTATTGTTGTTATTATTGTTTGAAGGTCCAAACATTCACACAATAAGATTCTACATCTACAAATCATCTATTTATTATTAAAGTTATGATTTATATTATTTTATTATTATTATTATTATTATTATTATTATTATTATCGTGTGAATGTCCAAACATTCACACAATAAGATTCTACACTTAAAAACCATACATCTATCAATATAATAATTATAATAATAATAATAATAATTAATATTGTTGTTATTATTATTATTATTGTTTGAAGGTCCAAACATTCACACTATAGGATTCTACACCTACAAATCATCTATTTATTAATATAATTATTATTATTATTATTATTATTGTTATGATTATTGTTTGAAGGTCCAAACATTCACACTATAGGATTCTACACCTACAAATCATCTATTTATTAATATAATTATTATTATTATTATTATTATTGTTATGATTATTGTTTGAAGGTCCAAACATTCACACAATAAGATTCTACACCTACAAATCATCTATTTATTATTATTATAATTTATATTATTTTTATTATTGTTTTATTATTGTTATTGTTATTGTGTGAATGTCCAAACATTCCCCATAATAAGATTCTATACCTAACAATCATCTATTTATTATTATTCTGACGCAAAAGTTTGGCGCGCTCCACAGCCCACAGTTTGCATCCGATCGGAATCGACCGGGAATTGTCAGCTCCCCCAAATATCCAGGATTACCCAGAATTCCCGGTTTTCCAAAGCAAAATTTTCACCTCTTCCTGGAAAGTTTTCACAGTCCACATTTTTCAACCGTTTTTGAACATTCTACCTTCAAAACATTCCTCTTAATTGGGACAACAAAAGTTTTTCGTTTTTTTTCATAAATATTTCCGGTTTTCCCGAAATTCCAAGAATTCCGAATTACCAAATAAAATTAAAACTGTTGAACGTCTATATTATTTCAACCGTTTGGAAAAATTCCAACACCAACCCATTCATATCATTTAGGACAATAGGGGTATTAAGTACATTTTCAAACTTTCACGTTTTTCCCCAAATTTCCAGGAAATTCCCATTCAAATGAATAAACGTATTGATAGTTCCACCATGCCCAAAATGTTTCACCATTTTTTTTACCCAATTCTGACCTTTCAACCATCAACACACACTGTTCTTCACATATATCGATCGCAAAATTGTTCCTTTCTCAAAATTCCTGGGATTTCCGTGAATTTTCTCCCCATTGACAATGAATGGGAAATATACGATCATCTGCATATCCCACATTTCTCATTCAATTTGAACTGTTCCAACATCCACACACTCCACTCACCCAGGACCAGTGGTTCTTAACCTGGGTTTGATGGAACCCTAGGGGTTCGGTGAGTCGGCCTCAGGGGTTCGGCGGAGCCTCTGCCGCGGAGGTCAAGACACACCCGACTCATCGTGAAAATAAAAACTTCTCCCTATCGGCATATTATGGATACCCCCAAACAATGTTCCCTCTAATTTCCATCTGATTTGCAGGTGTGTCATTTGTTGTGAGTTCATGCACTGTGTTGGTTTTGTTCTTTGAACAAGGTGATGCTCATGCACGCTTCATTTTGTGCACCAGTAAAAAAAACATATAACTTTGTCTTGAATTTGAAAAAACAAAAACATTTTATTTTTCACTGAAGAAGGGTTCTGTGAATGCGCATTTGAAACTGGTGGGGTTCGCTACCTCCAACAAGGTTAAGAACCACTCACCCTGGACATTCAAGCCACCAGGTTTCCCTTTTCAGAAAATTCCCTGATTACCTGTAATTACCAGGAATTTCCTCCCCCCTTTGAAATGAACGGGAAATATACAAACATGGTCATATCCCACATTTCTTAACCCATTTGAACCGTTCTAACATCCACTCACTACACTCACCTTGAACATTCAAGCATTCACACACAATCCCTACAGAATAAAATAATGTACTTGTCGATGTTTTTAGGAACTATGGCAAATAAAGAGGAGAAAAATATGTTTTCTTCAAATGTAACATTTCTCTGACTATAATCCCTCAGCTATCAAGGCAGGAAGGAAATGTCCACACTAGCATGGAAAACACTCAAACAATGTCAACAAAATAGTCAAATGACATTTGAAATGTGAGGTGCAAAAATGAGGACCATGTGTGTGTGAATGCTGCTGTCAGGGTGAAGATGGCCACCTGAAAGACTGAAGTCATATTTTTACAGTTGAGGATGAGTATGGAGGATTATGACTACTTGTTCAAAATCGTTCTGATCGGGAACGCCGGAGTTGGGAAGACATGTCTCGTACGCCGCTTCACTCAGGTCAGTCTCCACGTCCACGTCCACCTCACTCCACGCACTCCTTCAACGTCCTTCTGCTCCCCGCAGGGCCTTTTCCCGCCCGGTCAAGGAGCCACCATCGGCGTGGACTTCATGATTAAGACGGTGGAAATCCGAGGGCAGAAGGTCAAGGTGCGTTGATGTTAGCGAGCGCCCGTCCGCCTGAGTGTTTGAAGCGCTTCCATGGCTGTTGCAGCTGCAGATCTGGGACACGGCGGGACAGGAGAGGTTCCGCTCCATCACACAGAGCTATTACCGCAGTGCCAACGCCCTCATTCTCACCTACGACATTACCTGCGAGGACTCCTTCAGGTGCCTTCCCGAGTGGCTGCGGGAGATCGAGCAGTACGCCAACAACCAGGTGGTGACTATATTAGTCGGTAAGTGTTGACATTACTGTCTTGGGAATTTTATAATCAAGTAGTCAAACAAAACTGTCTTTTACTAGATGTATTAGTCACACATGGCAAACATTAGTGAGAGAGGGAGGGGGCATTGCTGAATACTGGATGGGAGGGGGGAGTTTGCACAGTTTGGGAGGGGTGGCGATCATATGACACAATGACCATTTAGACCAGGGGTCAGCAACTTTCAGCATACAAAGCGCCATTGGAGTCCATTTCCCCTAAAATATAGCCCACCTAGAGCCGCAAACTCTGTCCAATTCCTAAAATGAGGATAACATAGTTCCGTTAAACTGGTGCTATAGACTTTATGAAATCAAACACTTGACAAACAGCGATTCACGTGTTTTCTTTCTGGGTATAACGAAGCAAATCACCAAATTATTTTGAAGACTCAAACAAATACACTGGTCCTTCCCTTATTAATCATTTTTATAAGATCAACTCTGGTCCTTCCCTTATTAATCATTTTTAAAAGATCAACTTGCTCCAATATTCTGAAGGCATTCAACTGTGTCTTATTTCATTTGACTAAGGAAGGAAAACAACAACCTCGTCATCAGTGACAGCAAATTCATCTGTCCATTTTACAATCCCCGTTTCCATATGAGTTGGGAAATTGTGTTAGATGTAAATATAAACGGAATACAATGATTTGCAAATCATTTTCAACCCATATTCAATTGAATGCACTACAAAGACAACATATTTGATGTTCAAACTCATAAACTTTATTTTTTTTTTTGCAAATAATCATTAACTTAGAATTTCATGGCTGCAACACGTGACAAAGTAGTTGGGAAAGGGCATGTTCACCACTGTGTTACATCACCTTTTCTTTTAACAACACTCAATAAACGATTGGGAACTGAGGAAACTAATTGTTGAAGCTTTGAAAGTTTTATGTAGAGCTTCAGTCGTTCAACAGTCCGGGGTCTCCGCTGTCGTATTTTACGCTTCATAATGCGCCACACATTTTCGATGGGAGACAGGTCTGGACTGCAGGCGGGCCAGGAAGGTACCCGCACTCTTTTTTTACGAAGCCACACTGTTGTAACACATGCTGAATGTGGCTTGCCATTGTCTTGCTGAAATAAGCAGGGGCGTCCATGAAAAAGACGGCGCTTAGATGGCAGCATATGTTGTTCCAAAACCTGTATGTACCTTTCAGCATTAATGGTGCTTTCACAGATGTGTAAGTTACCCATGTCTTGGGCACTAATGCACCCCCATACCATCACACATGCTGCCTTTTACACTTTGCGTCGATAACAGTCTGGATGGTTCGCTTCCCCTTTGGTCCGGATGACACAATGTCGAATATTTCCAAAAACTATTTGAAATGTGGACTCGTCAGACCACAGAACACTTTTCCACTTTGCATGAGTCCATCTTAGATGATCTCGGGCCCAGAGAAGCCGGCGGCGTTTCTGGGTGTTGTTGATAAATGACTTTCGCTTTGTATAGTAGAGCTTTAACTTGCACTTACAGATGTAGCGACCAACTGTATTTAGTGACAGTGGTTTTCTGAACTGTTCCTGAGCCCATGTGGTGATATCCTTTAGAGATTGATGTCAGTTTTTGATACAGTGCCGTCTGAGGGATGGAAGGTCACGGTCATTCAATGTTGGTTTCCGGCCATGCCGCTTACGTGGAGTGATTGGAGCATTTTTTGGGAAGCTGTTTTTATACCCAATCATGGCACCCACCTGTTCCCAATTAGCCTGTTCACCTGTGGGATGTTCCAAATAAGTCTTTGATGAGCATTCCTCAACTTTATCAGTATTTATTGCCACCTTTCCCAACTTCTTTGTCACGTGTTGCTGCCATCAAATTCTAAAGTTAATGATTATTTGCAAAAAAAAAAATGTTTATGAGTTTGAACATCAAATATGTTGTCTTTGTAGCATATTCAACTGAATATGGCTTGAAAAGGATTTGCAAATCATTGTATTCCGTTTATATTTACATCTAACACAATTTCCCAACTCATATGGAAACGGGGTTTGTAAAATCAAAATAAGATTATTTTCGAGCCATGCCAGTTTTTGCATGATGGGAAAAACATGGGTGTCATTTTGAATGATGTGCAGTGTTTGGACGTTTGTTATAATATCCACAAAGTGTGTTGACTTTCTGTGTTGTTCTTTTTGCGGCGCGAGTGTGAAAGGTTGTTTGGATCGGCGCTCGTGAGAAAACTGCTGAGTCGGCAGGCATCAGTAACACACGTGACCCTTTTTGTCATTGATTGATTGATTGAATTGTTTGTAAAAAAATGACATCAGGAGGTTGCCTACAGCCACAGCAGTCATTGTTTTTGAGCCATGCCAGCTGGGCAGAAAGGTGCTGACGCGGCCTGTGACCTCCCCCAGGCAACAAGATCGACCTGGCGGAGAAGAGGGAGGTCCAGCAGCACCGGGCCCAGGACTTTGCCGAGGCCCAGGGCATGGTCTACCTGGAGACGTCGGCCAAGGAGTCGGACAACGTGGAGAAGCTCTTCCTGGACCTGGCCTGCCAGCTGATCCGCGAGGCCAAGCGCAACAAGCTGGACAACACGGACACTGCCCCCATGCCCGGCGAGGGCAAGACCATCAGCTACCTGAGCTGCTGCAGCCTGGTGTAGGGCCCCGACTGGAGGGGGGCCCCTCACCGTCCTTTCCATGGTTCCCTCATGCCTTCTTCCAGGCCACCTTCCCCTCTGGGAATCCACGCAGGGCCTGTCGTCATGGCAACACGGTCACGCCCACGTCACCAGCAGTGTGAGTGACCCAGGAATGTTTTCTTTGCACTAGTGATGTGCGATACTGCATCTTTGTGCGCTGATATCATTCTCCAATTACTTCTAAGGGCCCATTCTGAGGGGGCCATGTTGATATCTTTTTTTTTTTAGGAAAAATGCTAAAGACAGATATTATCAGCTGAGTATTAGTGATTTTAATGCTACTTATTAGAACATTTGTCTCATACCAATTTTTTTAACCTTTTTTTTAACTGTTGAACAATATTTATTATTTAATTTTTTTCATTAATAAGTTGTTTTTTTTAACTAACTGATTTTGGTTTATCTTTATGTATACTTTAATGTTATTTAGAGAGCTAATATTTTAGACTAGGGGTGTTTAAACTTTTTCCACCAACACTAAAAAGTTTTTATTTAAAAAAAAACCAACATTATATATTTGAAGACAAAACGTGTAAAAGGTGACTAAGTATATTTTTAATATTATTAGAACATTTTTCTCATTACATATCAAAATGTTTTACCTTCTTTTTAACCGTTGAACAATATATATATATTTTTATTAATTCATACGTTTTTTTTTATTTTTTATTAACTGATTTTTGTTCATCTTGAAGTATTTTTCTTAATTTATTTTGTGTTTTAAAAACAACAGTATATATTTAAAAACAAACTTGTTAAAGGTGACTAAGTATATTGTTATTAGTTTAAAAATGTCGTCTTTTTCTCATTACATACCACATTTAAAAAAATGTTTAACTTGAACATTTATTATTGTTTTTTTTAAATTAATTCATAAGTTGTTTTTTTGTTTTTTTAATTAACTAGCTGATTTTTGTTCATCTTTAAGTATATGTTATTGTTATTTTGAGAGCTAATATTTTAGACCACGGGTGTCTAAACATTTTCCACTAAAACGTTTTTATAAAAAATAAATAAAACATAAATTAAAAGACAAAACGTGTTAAAGGTGACCAAGTATATTATTATTATTATTATTAGTTTAAAATTTTAATTTTTTTTTCATTACATTCCGATTTTTTGCCTCTTTTTTCTTACATTTTTACTGTGTTTTTTATTTGTATTTTTCGATTAAAAAGTTATTTGAAAACACAACTTTTGACATTTTCAGTATATTTTCACCAAGTAACGGTATCGGCGGGATATCGCCGATACCAGCCTGAATGAGACTGGGCATGGGAAAGTGGTATCGCACATCACTATTAATTGTTTGTCCTTCTTCAAACTGTGAAACCTTGGACTCCTCCTTGCTGCTATGGTGTCTTCTTGTGTTGAAGCAACTGCATCATCGCACTCCTAAAAGTCAACTAATATTTTTACGAGAAGCTGTTTTCATTTACCGACATGAGTATTCACCTCGTTAAGTTCTTTCATATGCTTTTATTGTGAAAAACCTCTGCATTGCATGTTTTGCCATGTAGTGATGATATATTGATCATAACGTACTGTATTGCACAATGCCGTTTACTGCACACTTTGTTTTACTGTAACATGTTTCTCCTACTCTTAGCACTTTTTTTTTGCTTTTATATTTAGATTTTTAAAAATGGCAGATGTTTTTGTTTTGCTTTCTTACTTCAAAGTGGCAGCAGTTGCTTGTTTCCGGCTAACGCGATAGGAAAACACTACAAGAGTGTTGCTTTCATTCCTTACATTTTGTGTACAAAAGTGTATAATATTAAATAATACTACTAAAAGTCTTTCCTCTTCATTGAAGTGTGGGAAAAAAGCCTTTTGAACGGTTCTTTAAAAGGTCGTAGTTGTGAGCCATTCGTTTTTGTTTTTTTTGTTTGGGTTTTTTTTTGCAGACGCAGATACGATGGGACTTGACTAAAAAATGATTCTGAGTTAAAGGAAGTTTAGCAGCATTTGGGTTCATTTTTTAAAAACATTTTATTTTTAATTGTTTTAATTTGTTTTGTATTTTTATTTGAGTGTACTTTTCTGGTTCATTGTTCTGAATTATATCAAGTGTACACACTAGGTAGGCTACTGCAACTTTATTATAAATGTATAAATGTGTATATACAGTATATATATATATATATATATATATATATATATATATATATATATATATATATATATATATATATATATCCATCCATCCATCCATCCATTTTCTACCGCTTATTCCCTTTGGGGTCGCAGGGGGCGCTGGAGCCTATCTCAGCTACAATCGGGCGGAAGGCGGGGTACACCCTGGACAAGTCGCCACCTCATTGCAGGGCATATATATATATGTATATATATATATATATACATATATATGTGTATATATATATATATATATGTATGTTTGTGTGTGTATATATACCTGTGTATATATATATATAAAATGTTTGTATATATGTAAAATGTATGCATATATATATGTGTGTATATATATATATATACATATACGTATATGTATGTGTATATATGTATACATAGATGTATGTATGTGTGCGTGTATGTGTGTGTATGTATATATGTGTGTGTATATATACACACATATATATGATATATATATTTATATGTATGTATATATATATATGTATATATACATACATATACACACATATATATATATATATATATGTATATATACATACATATACACACACATATATATATATACATACACACACACATATGTGTATATATACATATATACACACACATATATATATACATACACATGTATATATAAATGTGTGTATGTACATATGTGTATATACATGTGTGTATATATATATATATATATATACACACATATATATATATATACACACCTATATGTGTATATATAAATGTGTGTGTGTGTGTGTGTGTGTATATATATATATATATATATATATATATATATATATATATATATATATATATATAATTTTCTCAAAATCTTTTAAAAAAGTATGATCTAAAATCCTGTCAATGTTTATTTGGAATGTAAATGTTGTATGTAAGCACCGACTTGATCACTGCATGGACTTATAACAAACCACGCCTCCTTTCTGGTCACTATTCGTCAATAACGTAAATGAGCTCAAGATGACTGTAAAACAAATAGTTTTAAATAAATGCGTGATTAAGCTGCAACTATACTTGATAAATGCGATATTTTTTGTGATTAATTCAATGAGTTAAATCGTTCAAAAATGACTAAAATATCCAACGTGGCGGCAGCTGCGCTAGAACTACAACACCCAGCATGCCTTGCGGCCTGCAGCGTCATTTAGCTGTCAGCTGTTAAAATGATGACTAAATATCCAACATGGCGGCAGCTGCGTAGAACTCCAACACCCAGCATGCTTTGCGGCAAGCAGCGTGATTTAGCCGTGTGCTCTTTAGCTCGCCGACTATCATAAACAAAGAAGGTTTTCTTTAGCTCGCCGACTATCCTAAAACAAAGAAGGTTTTCGATGATTGTAAAGATGTGTTTGCTGACTGGCAGCATGTGAGAGTCGCAGGAGTGCTGAAATGACCACATTGACTTCCTTCCTCCCGTGTCGTAAACATATGAGCAGTGTCACAATGTGCTGACTGAGCTCAGAGCAGCACAAGAAGTTGGAAAGATGAAGAAATGTGTCATCTGCTGCTTGATACTCGTCTTTATTTGCTCTTTCCACGTCTTTGCCTTCACAAGTCACATGTTCAGAAGACATGGAGGCTTTTCTCTCTCCTCTCACTTCAACTATGACACTTTCTACTTGGACCAAAAGGTGAGTTGACCTTTCTCTACTTCGATAACTCATTTGTCCTTTTCTACTTCATTGTGTGTCATACCTTCTCAAACTCATATGAAATGTCGTTAATCATTCACACAAAACAAGAACACACATGTTTTTATCCATTCTAAATCGTAAATTAAAAAAGGTTTCTCATTGTCATCCCATTGGGTTGAGTTTTTCCTTGCCCTGATGTGGGATCTGAGCCGTTGATGTCGTTGTGGCTTGTGCAGCCCTTTGAGACACTCGTGATTTAGGGCTATATAAATAAACATTGATTGATTGATTGAAATAAACGCTAACAAGAGTCAGCTAACAATAGAGCAATGGAAGTAGCTCTATTTTGCCTATAAAGTGCTCTAAAAACGTCCAAAATTGTGATCGATACTGAAATATCGATACCAGATCTTTATGCTCTCATATCGATCCTCCAAATCAAGTACCTTTGATACTTAAGCTCAGGGGTGTCCAAGTCAAAGTATTGACATTTTTTTATGAAAAAATAAATGCTGAAAACACACACATATATATATATATATATCTATATATATATATATATATATATATATATATATATATATATATATATCGTTAATGTCTCTTGTTTTCATGTCAACATTGAAGCGAGCTGGCGCAAGTCAGTCCGTGTTAAAATCAGAAGTGCAGTCATCAATCACATTTGTTTGAAAATATATTTTTTATTTAGAACGATAATACTATCTCATTAGAGTTTTACTGGGCTTGATGGTAACATCGTTATTAACAACACACCTTTCAGGTAACGTGTCTGCGGTTAAGGGAAGGGACTTTGTACAGTCAAAATAATTTATACGTGATGAATGGGATCATTTGTCTTTAATAATCATCCTTTTTATGATTCATCATTGAATCAATTGTGTTAATAAATGGACTTGATGTATTAAAGACAAACAGCAATGGCTCACTGCCTAAAAGTGCTTTAAGTTGCTGTAGTTCTATATTTGTTGTGTAATTATATGTCTGAGTCATGGAGTCACAAGACTGAAACTGTGTGTGTGTGTGTGTGTGTGTGTGTGTGTGTGTGTGTGTGTGGGTGTGTGTGTGTGTGTGTGTGTGTGTTCAAGTGTTCATGCAGGCAATAGTAAGATGTATGTTTATTCCGCTTTTACAAGGTAAAAGGGAACCCCAAAGTGTTAGAATGGAGAATATATTTCTGCAAGAGCATGAGAAATAAGTGAGCTGGGAGGAGGGGACACACCCAGCCTCAGCATCCTTCCATCCCAGGGAGCCTATAAAAGAAAACATTTCTTCCATTCTGATTGTCTTGTCCTGTTTTTTTTTTTTAAACCACTGCACAAATAAAAAGCCTCTAATGAACTTTACAGCCGTCAAAGCCACAACAGAATCATGAATAAAGCACGTGTCCACAGGAAATCCTCTTTTATGGAAGTGAAATAACACTGCAGGCAAAAGGTGGTGGTCATTCTAACAATGACCACAGGAAGGTGCTATTTCTCAGGGTGAGGGTTTTGGATGCAGTTTGAAAATTGTCCTTTTTTTCAAATTTTAATGATATTTTTTAGAGTATAGCCTATGTGAAGCTGGGATAGGCTCCAGCACCCCCGCGAGGACAAGCAGTAGAAAATGGATGGATGGATAGCTGAAAATACATTTTACAAATCTGTTTAATTCTACTTTATTATTATTATAATAGTTGGAAATGGTTGCTGTGCTTTTGTGCTACATGAACATTGTACATCAGGGCTGGACAGACTGAGGGCCACACACTGAACATTTGAAGAATGTGGGGCCATTTTCATATTTTCCATTTTCTAAACCAGTACACAATACATAGGTGTTTTCTTTTTACATTTTAAGGGCTCCTCTCAAGTTTGGTCACAGGAACACAGAAGAGTCTCAGTCCAATTATGTTTTTTAAATAAGTCATATCATGAATGTGAGTGTGAATATTGTCTATCTGTGTTGGCCCTGCGATGAGGTGGCGACTTGTCCAGGGTGTACACCGCCTTCCACCCGAGTGCAGCTGAAATAGGCTCCAGCGCCCCCCGCGACCCCAAAATGCGAATAAGTGGTAGAAAATGGATGGATGGATGGATATGTATATATGTGTATGTGTGTGTGTGTATCCATCCATCCATCCATTTTCTACCGCTTGTCCCTTTCGGGGTTGCGGGGGGTTGCTGGAGCTTATCTCCGATGCATTCGGGCGGAAGGCGGGGTACACCCTGGACAAGTCGCCACCTCATCGCAGGGCCAACACAGATAGACAACATTCACACTCACATTCACACACTAGGGACCATTTAGTGTTGCCAATCAACCTATCCCCAGGTGCATGTCTTTGGAGGTGGGAGGGGCCTATCCCCAGGTGCATGTCTTTGGAGGTGGGAGGAAGCCAGAGTACCCGGAGGGAACCCACGCAGGTCACGGGGAGAACATGCAAACTCTATAAACTCCTGTGTGTGTGTATATATATATTTTTAATTATATATACAGTCACGATCAAAAGTTAACATCCACTTGTAAAGAACATCATGTCATGGCTGTCTTGACTTTACAATCATTTCTACAACTCTTATTTTTTTGTGATGTAGTGATTGGAGCACATACTTGTTGCTCACAAAAAACATTCATGAAGTTTGCTTATTCTCTGTAAAGCAGCAGTTCCATTTGCAGCAAAACAGGCCCAGAGCATAATACTACCACCACCATGCTTGACAGTAGGAATATGTTTGGAGGAGAAAAGGTGGGGCCTTTAATCCCAGGAACACCATTCCTACCATTAAGCATGGTGGTGGTAGTATTATGCTCCGGGCCTGTTTTGCTGCAAATAGAACTGGTGCTTTAAATGGGACAATGAAAAAGGAGGATTAGCTCCAAATTGTTCAGGACAAGCTAAAATCATCAGCCCAGAGGTTGGGTCTTGGGCGCAGTTGGGTGTTCCAACAGGACAATGTCCCCAAGGACACCTCAAAAGTGGTAAAGGAATGGCTAAATCAGGCTAGAATGAAGGTTTTAGTATGACCTTCCCAAATAAAATATATTATAAATATTATATTATATTAGGGCTGCGAATCTTTGGGTGTCCCACGATTCGATTCAATATCGATTCTTGGGGTCACGATTCGATTATAAATCAATTTTTTTGATTCAAGGCGATTCTCGATTCAAAAACGATATTTTCCCGATTGAAAAGGATTGTCTATTCATTGAATACATAGGATTTCAGCAGGATCTACCCCAGTCTGCTGACATGCAAGCAGAGTAGTAGTTTTTTGTAAAAAGCTTTTATAATTGTAAAGGACAATGTTTTTATCAACTGATTGCAATAATGTAACTTTTAAATGAACCAAAAATATGACTTATTTTATCTTTGTGAAAATATTGGACACAGTGTGTTGTCAAGCTTATGAGATGCGATGCATGTGTAAGCCACTGTGACACTATTGTTCTTTTATTTATTTATTTTTTTAATAAATGTCTAATGTTTATGTGTTTTTTTTTTTTTACAATTTCTAACAATTTTTACAATTTCTAACAATTTTTAACAAATTTCAAAAACATTTTTTTTTACCATTTTTAAAAATGGTAAAACAAACCTTTCTTCAATTTCTACCATTTTAAATGTTTTTAAACAATTTTAATTTTTTTAAAACAATTTTTAAATTAAACTATTTAAAAATGTTTTTATTTTTTTTTAAACAATGTTGAACAATTTTAAACAATTTAAAACTATTTTAAAGTATTTTAAAGTATTTTAAACATTTTTAATTTTTTAACATTTTAATTTAAAAAAAAATATTTTTAAACATACCATTTTTTTTAAACAATTTTAAAATTAAACAATTTTAAATATTTTTTAATTTTTTAAAATAATTTTAATTTCTTTAAACAATTTTAAACAATGTTGAACAATTTTAAACAATTTAAAAGTATTTTAAACTATTTTAAACATTTTTATTTTTTTAAACAATTTTAAAATTAAACAATTCTAATTTTTTAAAACTATTTTTATTTTTTTAAACAATTTTAAACAATTTTTTTTTTTTTAAACAATTTTAAACAATGTTAAACAATTTTAAACTATAGTGTGAGAGTTATTAAATGTATTTGATCTGGAACATGAGTGTGAGAGTTATTAAATGTATTTGATCTGGAACATGAGTGTGAGAGTTATTAAATGTATTTGATCTGGAACATGAGTGTGAGAGTTATTAAATGTATTTGATCTGGAACATGAGTGTGAGAGTTATTAAATGTATTTGATCTGGAACATGAGTGTGAGAGTTATTAAATGTATTTGATCTGGAACATGAGTGTGAGAGTTATTAAATGTATTTGATCTGGAACATGAGTGTGAGAGTTATTAAATGTATTTGATTGGGAACATGAATGTGAGAGTTATTAAATGTATTTGATCTGGAACATGAGTGTTTAAATGTGTTCTTGTCCTTCTTGTTTTCCCAGATCGATCATTTTGGCTTCCAGGAAGACGGCACGTTCAAACAGCGCTACCTCGTGGCCGACAAGCACTGGCGTCAACCGGGCGGTCCCATTTTGTTTTACACCGGCAACGAGGGCGACATCTCCTGGTTCTGCAACAACACTGTGAGTCCTCCAAGTGAGCCATGATGACGTGTTTCCACTAACGCTGGTCTGGTTCCTGCAGGGCTTCATGTGGGATGTGGCTGGGGAGATGCAGGCCATGTTGGTGTTTGCAGAACATCGCTACTACGGACAATCCATGCCCTTTGGACCGGACTCTTACCGAGTAAGCCAACATGCTAAGCAGGGGCCAACATTGCCATAGAGTAGCGTTTATGTATATATATATATGTATGTATATGTACAGTATATATACACATGTGTCTGTATGTATATGTTTATATGTACATATACATATATATATATATATGTCTTAATAAGGTTATCCAAAAAATAGTGCTCGATACCGTAGTAGAGCGCAATATATCAATCCTCAAATCTCCTGATGATTGAGGGAACCCCCTCATGAAACAGGCCTGTAGAGATGAAGTAGTCTTGTGATTTTTTTTCCCCCCACACATACATATATATATATATATATATATATATATATATATATATATATATATATATATATATATATATATATATATATATATATATATATATATATATATATATATATATATATATAGCTCGGTTGGTAGAGTGGCTGTGCCAGCAACTTGAGGGGTCCAGGTTCGATCCCAGCTTCCGCCATCCTAGTCACTGCCGTTCACTATGTAAAAGCGCGTTGAGTCACTCGAGAAAAGCGCTATATAAATATACTTCACTACTTCATTATTAATGAGATATACTATTACATGTAAACAGTTTTGATAGTTTAGCGTATATTGGATTGCTTTTAGCATCTTTCATGTATTTGATGTAAGAGAAGAGTGACATCACACGGTCTTGTGTCCCAATACTTATGTCCATGTGGTGTCTTTAGGACAGTGACACTTAGCAGCAGGTTTCTTGTTTGTTTGTTAGCAGCAGGTTTCTTGTTTGTTTGTCTGCAGGACAGCAAACATCTCAACTACCTGACCTCAGAACAGGCCCTGGCAGATTTCGCTGTACTGATCCAGAACCTGAAGTCCAGCAGGCCCGGGGCCCAACACAGCCCGGTCATCGCCATCGGAGGTTCTTATGGAGGCATGCTGGCCGCCTGGTTGAGGATGAAATATCCTCACGTGGTGGTGGGGTAAGATGTCAGTGGAAACATCAAACTGGGTGGTGGGGTAAGATGTCAGTGGAAACATCAAACTGGGTGGTGGGGTAAGATGTCAGTGGAAACATCAAACTGGGTGGTGGGGTAAGATGTCAGTGGAAACATCAAACTGGGTGGTGGAGTAAGATGTGAGTGGAAACATCACACTAGGTGGTGGGGTAAGATGTCAGTGGAAACATCAAACTGGGTGGTGGGGTAAGATGTGAGTGGAAACATCACACTAGGTGGTGGGGTAAGATGTCAGTGGAAACATCAAACTGGGTGGTGGGGTAAGATGTGAGTGGAAACATCAAACTGGGTGGTGGGGTAAGATGTCAGTGGAAACATCAAACTGGGTGGTGGGGTAAGATGTCAGTGGAAACATCAAACTGGGTGGTGGGGTAAGATGTCAGTGGAAACATCAAACTGGGTGGTGGGGTAAGATGTGAGTGGAAACATCAAACTGGGTGGTGGGGTAAGATGTCAGTGGAAACATCAAACTGGGTGGTGGGGTAAGATGTCAGTGGAAACATCAAACTGGGTGGTGGGGTAAGATGTCAGTGGAAACATCAAACTGGGTGGTGGGGTAAGATGTGAGTGGAAACATCAAACTGGGTGGTGGGGTAAGATGTCAGTGGAAACATCAAACTGGGTGGTGGGGTAAGATGTCAGTGGAAACATCAAACTGGGTGGTGGGGTAAGATGTCAGTGGAAACATCAAACTGGGTGGTGGGGTAAGATGTGAGTGGAAACATCAAACTGGGTGGTGGGGTAAGATGTCAGTGGAAACATCAAACTGGGTGGTGGGGTAAGATGTGAGTGGAAACATCAAACTGGGTGGTGGGGTAAGATGTCAGTGGAAACATCAAACTGGGTGGTGGGGTAAGATGTCAGTGGAAACATCAAACTGGGTGGTGGGGTAAGATGTCAGTGGAAACATCAAACTGGGTGGTGGGGTAAGATGTCAGTGGAAACATCAAACTGGGTGGTGGGGTAAGATGTGAGTGGAAACATCAAACTGGGTGGTGGGGTAAGATGTGAGTGGAAACATCAAACTGGGTGGTGGGGTAAGATGTGAGTGGAAACATCAAACTGGGTGGTGGGGTAAGATGTGAGTGGAAACATCAAACTGGGTGGTGGGGTAAGATGTGAGTGGAAACATCAAACTGGGTGGTGGGGTAAGATGTCAGTGGAAACATCAAACTGGGTGGTGGGGTAAGATGTCAGTGGAAACATCAAACTGGGTGGTGGGGTAAGATGTGAGTGGAAACATCAAACTGGGTGGTGGGGTAAGATGTGAGTGGAAACATCAAACTGGGTGGTGGGGTAAGATGTGAGTGGAAACATCAAACTGGGTGGTGGGGTAAGATGTCAGTGGAAACATCAAACTGGGTGGTGGGGTAAGATGTCAGTGGAAACATCAAACTGGGCGGTGGGGTAAGATGTCAGTGGAAACATCAAACTGGGCGGTGGGGTAAGATGTGAGTGGAAACATCAAACTGGGTGGTGGGGTAAGATGTGAGTGGAAACATCAAACTGGGTGGTGGGGTAAGATGTCAGTGGAAACATCAAACTGGGTGGTGGGGTAAGATGTCAGTGGAAACATCAAAGTGGGTGGTGGGGTAAGATGTCAGTGGAAACATCAAACTGGGTGGTGGGGTAAGATGTGAGTGGAAACATCAAAGTGGGTGGTGTGGAAACATCAAAGTGGGTGGTGTGGAAACATCAAAGTGGGTGGTGTGGAAACCAAAGTGTTGTTGCCTTGCAGGGCTTTGGCCTCCTCTGCTCCAATATGGCAGTTCTCTGGCATGGTTCCTTGTGGAAACTTCTACTCAATAGTCACTCAGGACTTTGCTCAAAGTGGACCAAACTGTCACACCAACATCCGAGCCTCATGGAAGGCCATGGATCGCATCTTCTCCACTGGTAAGTTGTGAGCACTTGATGGACACCTTCACAACTCAATCAATCAATCAATCAATCTACAATCTCTGTAATCCAAAATACAACCTTTGTTCTTTCGAGCTAAAGCATTTTTAATACAAACTTTGTTTTAATCCAAACTACAACCTCTTTTAACCCAAACTAAAACAGTTTTAAATCCAAACTTGAACTTTTAAATACAAACCAAAACCCTTTTTCAATCCAAAATTGAAATTTTTCAATCCAAATGTGAAGTTTTTTAATCTAAACATTTTTAATCCAAATTAAAACCTTTCAATCCAAACTAGAATGTTTAAATACAAACTAGAATCCTTTTTAAATCCAAATTCAAACCCTTTTTAAATCCAAACTAGAACCATTTTTAAACTAAACTAGAACCTATAGACAAACTAGACCCCTTTTAGTCAAAACCAGAACCTTTTTTAATCCAAGCTAGAGCCCTTTTGGAATCTAACATAGAACCTTTTAATCCAAGCTAGAACCTATATTAATCCAATGAAGATTTTTTAATCTAAGATAAAACCTCTTAAATACAAACTAGAATCCTTTTCAATCTAAACTAGAACCTTTTTAATCCAAACCAGAACCTTTTAGGACATACTACAACCCCTTTTTAACACAAATTAAATCTAAACTGGAACCTCTTAAATACGAACTAGAACCTCTTAAAAGACAAACTAGAACCTTTTTCAATCTAAACTAGAACATTTTTTAAAATCAAAATTAGAACCTATTTTAAACCAAATGACAACTTTTTTTTAAAGATAAACTAGTACCTTTTTAAACTAAACTGAAACCTTTTTCAATCCAAACTAGAATTTTTTTCAATCCAAACTAGAACCCTTTTTCATCCAAAATAGAAACCCCTTTCAAAACAAACTAGAACCTTTTAAATACAAACCATAAATAAACATTTTTAACCAAAACAGAACACTTTAAGACATACTACAACCCCTTTTTAACGCAAATTAAAACCCATTTGAACCCAAACTGGAACCATTTTCAATCCAAACTAGAACCCTTTTTCATCCAAAATAAAAGCCCTTTCAAAACAAACTACAACCCTTTTTAACCAAACCAGAACCTTTTAAGACATACTACAACCCCTTCTAACACACATTAAAACCCATTTTAACCCAAACTAGAACCACTTTTAATCCAAACTAGCACCTCTTTCAATCCAATGAATAATTTTTTAATCTAAAATGGAACCTTTTAAATACAAACTAGAACCTCTTAAAAGACAAACTAGAACCCTTTTCAATCTAAACTAGAACCTTTCTAATAGAAATTAGAACCTATTTTAATCCAAACTAGAGCCTTTTTCAACCCAAACTAGAACCCTTTTCCATCCAAAATAGAACCCCTTTCAAAACAAACTAGAACCTTTTGAATACAAACCATAAAGAGCCCTTTTTAACCAAAACAGAACCTTTTAAGACATACTACAACCCCTTTTTAACACAAATTAAAACCCCTTTTAACCCAAACTAGAACCATTTTCAATCCAAACTAGCACCTCTTTTAACACTCTATAGCATTTTATAATCTACACGAGAATTTATTTTATCCAAACTAGAAAACCTTTTAAATCCAAATTAGATCCTTTTTTGATCCACACTAGAACTTTTTAGTCCAAACTAGAACTCTTTCCCATCCAAACTGCAACCCTTTTAAATACAAACTAAAACAAGAATTTAATTTAAATCTTTTTTTAATCTAAACTACAGTCATTTGAAACAAACTACAACATGTTTGAGTACAAACTAGAACCTTTTAAATGTAATTTAGATATGTTTTAATCCAAACTGGAATCCTTTCAATCTGACTCCAGCATGTTTTAGTACAAACTAGAACCTCTTCAATGTGTTCCTTGTGGACTAGCGTGGGGTCCCCAGTGGCTGTCGGAGGAGTTGAGCTTGTGTGCGCCACTCAAGAGCCAGAAGGACTTGGCAGACTTGAAGAGTTGGCTGCAGGAGACCTGGGTCAACCTGGCCATGGTGGACTATCCTTACAAAGCCGACTTCCTGCAGCCGCTGCCTCCCTGGCCCATTCAGGTACCGACAGCTAGCACAGGTGCACATGGTGTAGTGTTAGCTCTGGCTTTAATGCTAATGCATTTTAAGACGTGTAGCAAAGCTGTCCTCTGTCAAGTAGGAGGTGTAGAAGGTTTGCATTAAAAGAGGCATACAGGATTACATGATATCAAAGTATGTGATTCTAAAAGGGCTTGAAAGTGTGACCTGGAAACGCATTGCATTGTGGGTCTTGCTGGGCTGTGGATGTCTTATTTTCATGTGCCTATACGAGACTCTGTGCTTAAGTTAATTTCCAGCTTTGAAGCAAAGCCAAAGGAAGTCAGGTTACAAAGCTAATAAATAGCCTGCATAGCAGCCGTGAGACCATCAAACATGACTTTTAACGCCATCATGTTGTGTTCACCACATTTTCACACTGCTACCTTTACAATCACAGCATGCTTCATTCTGTCAGTAGGCTGTTAGCGTTAGCTAAGCTAGCAGCGGGCCTCAGACAAACACATGCTGTCTTTTTACTATTAAGCACAAAAATGAAGGAATATCATTTTCTTAGAAGTATTTAAAAGAAATAATGGTCTTATTTGTTGGGGGGAAGCTGCTTACAGAATGATGCTCACTCCATCTCCAACACATACAGTCAGAGATGAAGTCGTCGTTTGAACGGAGGACAATGAGCTTTAACAGACTCCATAAAAACTGACTCCTTTGACCAGACATACTGGATATACGTTTGGCAGTTTACCGGTACCCTATTTTTGGGACTATAAGGCGCACTTAAAATCCCTTCATTTCCTCAAAACTCGACAGTGCGCCGTATAACCCGGTGCACATAATGTACGCAATAATTCTGGTTTTGCTTACCGACCTCAAAGCTATTTTATTTGGTACATGGTGAAATGATAAGTGTGACCAGGAGATGGCAGTCACACATAAAATACGTGTAGACTGCAAGATGATGGCAGTCACACATAAGATACGTGTAGGCTGCAAGATGATGGCAGTCACACATAAGATACGTGTAGACTGCAAGATGATGGCAGTCACACATAAGATACGTGTAGACTGCAAGATGATGGCAGTCACACATAAGATACGTGTAGACTGCAAGATAATGGCAGTCACACATAAGATACGTGTAGACTGCAATATGACTCAAGTAAACACCAAAATTTAAAATGTTCCATTGAAAATATAGAACATTACACACAGCGCTCAAAAATCTGTCAGAATGTTTTAGTAGGACTTTGGTAAGTTATGAAGCCACACCGCTTGATGGATTGTACTGTGCTTCAACATAGGAGTATTATTATGCTGTGTGTATAAGGTAAGACATTATCTGATATATATATATATATATATATATATATATATATATATATATATATATATGTAATTCTGTACATTAGGCGCACCGGGTTACAAGGCGCACTGTCGAGTTTTGAGAAAATGAAAGGATTTTAAGTGCACCTTATAGTCCAAAAAATATGGTAAATGCATTTTTTTTCTACTGATATCATCTCCATAGCTTGTGTATACCAGTCAGTATGAGTTGGACTATCAGCATCTATCCATTCTTTTAATATTACCCTTTTTGTGATGATGCATATTGCATTTTTACTGTAGTTTTGTTTTGGATGTAGTCTGTTTTGTCCTTCCATCGGCCGCACTCAGGAGGAAAAGGCCCACTAACAACGTTCTCAGAGGAAAACCAGTCACTGTTCTAATATTGTATTTTCCTCACCTGTGTGGCCCCGCCCACGTCTACACCTGGACCATCCTCACTGGTGGTGCAGACTTGGGGGGCTAAATGCTCCTGCCGGGCCCCCTTAATGTATGCGAGCCTGTAAGCGCTTTAGGCTCCTTTTAATGACAAAGCTAATGTGATTATGTGAGGCCCATTGAGGGCTTAGAGGAGGGAGATCTGCTGGCAGAGATGAATGTATGAAGCTAATCCTGGCTGAAAAGTTCCCTCTTTCACCGTGTAAATCTTTGCTTGGACGTGTCCTCGGCCGTCCTCATCCATCGCGCGCCGAGTCCTCCCCGCCGGCGGACAAAAGCCTTAGTAACACTAGCAGAAAACAAGAGGAGCTGGTTTCTTTCCGCCTCACAAAGAGTGGCGGACAACAACAACTGCAACCATAACAACACGGAGACAAAGCCCGGCGAAATATTTAACATCCGCAGCGTTTTTGTGCGGCCGCCATTAAAAACCTCTTTTTATTTGCATTCTACGCCGCTAGCATGCTAACGCCGACGTCGGCCACCTCCCCCTGTTCAGAGATCCCAGCCGTAAATAAGCAGGAATTTCACATGCAAATGAGGCGCCAGCACGTTTTATGTGGAAAAACACTTGTTGTCAACCTCTTGGATGTCATGGAATGTCTTTTATCGCTGCAAAGCAAGTCCAGACTAAACACCATCCTCACCAAATACAATAAACACCATCCTCACCAAATACACCCCATCTAGTCCTTATGTGCTAACAATTGGAATATTCTTCTAAGTAACACAAAATGTTAAAGGAGCAATATTGGAGCAAAAATACAAAAAACTAATCTGTCTGGAGCTGCAAAAAAATGATAATTATATATAAGTGTTATAATGAAGGCAACACATCCAATCCACTTTATTTCTATAAATAATATAAATGATAATATATAGCACATTTAAACAACAAAATGTTTCCAAAGTGCTGCACAACAATTTTAAAAACAATATAAAATAAATATGATTAAAACCGATTTTAAAGGGTAAAACCAATTAAAACAGTAAATAAAACAGTGTGTCATTAATTACATGACTTTAATAAGACTTCTCAGCGGGTGAGATAACTCCTGGTAATGACTGTCTTCGAATGGCCAAAGCTATAGATGTGTGTGTCCAAGTTAAAGCAAACTTCTTCTAATGGATTTATTACAATCTTTGCAAGCTGGGTCACGCTTGTTGTGGTCTGGAAGAACATAGCAATGTTTGCTGTGGTCTGGAACACAATGGTAACGTTTGCTGTGGTCCGGAACAACACGGCACACAAACAACTATCGGTAATGCAGCCAATATTACATTCAGATAATGTGTCATGAGACATCCAAATATCAATTAATTACACAGAGAACATAACTAAATGAAATTAAATGAGCTGAAATATACTTAGAAACGAGACATAATGATGCAATAGGTACATACAGCTAGCCTAAGTAGCATGTGACCATGGATTAGCTTGCATTGCATTGACCAAATATGTCTGTTTAGTAACATCAACAAAGCTCACGTGAAGGAGTGGCATAAAACACGTCTCTGTACATGTACATGTAAACAAACTGTTGCGTCACAGTCCACACAACTATGGTGAGTTCAAGGACTGGCGAAATTCCTAGGAAAAAACAGCGCTCGCCAAATAGTCTTATCAGTGAAGCATAAACACAAACATATTAAACAGTGGGATTTCTAACAATTAGGAAGGTTTGTGTCATGTTTGTATTACAACCCTCTAAAATTGCAATAGGAAACGCATGATTATTGTATTGTAAGATTTTCTGTTAAAATAAAGCCAAAATTTAAATTTTTTCGTAGTTCCCTTTATTTGGAAAAGTATCAATACACATTTTGGTTCCGGTACCAAATTATTGGTATCGGGACAACCCTCAGTAAATGCTTTTACTGCCATCTAGTGTCTACTTTTAAATCTGCGTGCTATAAAACGAGTAAAACATGAATACTGTATTTAAGTATTATTATTTTAGGTAAAGGTTCCAAGGAACACTTCAAACATTGATCATTATTCAGTGTTGTTGGGGAAAAACAGCATCATTTATGGCACAATTGAATGCATTTTATTCATGGATGAGATGAGACATTTTGACAACTTTGAATAGAAGAAACTGTGAGCCAGATGTGTTTGTGTTTGTGTTTGAAGGCCGTGTGCAAGCATCTGCGCCTGGATTCCACCGCCTCCGACCAGCAGCTGCTGCACGCCGTCTCCCAGGCGGCCAAGGTCTACTACAACTCCACAGGAAGTTCCCCCTGCCTCAACACCTCTCAGACAGCCACCGGCAGCCTGGGCGAGCTGGGCTGGAACTACCAGGTACGTGCCGGTCAAGCACGGCGTCCATCTTGGCTGAGCGTCCTCCTCCGCAGGCCTGCACCGAGATGGTGATGCCCATGTGCGCCGACGGGGTCCAGGACATGTTCCAGGCCGAGGAGTGGGACTTCCAGGCTTTCTCTGACGAGTGTCACGCCACCTTTGGCGTGCGGCCGCGAGCCGACTGGGCCGCCAGCGTTTACGGGGGGAAGGACATCGCCTCGCACAGCAACATCATCTTCAGGTAAACATCATTTCAATACTTTTAATATTGCTCATTTCAACTCAATTTTCTGGTAAAACTTTTAAACTTCTAGAAACAAATGACTTTTTTTATTCCACGCAGTTTATAACCTCAGATTGCCAATATACTTGTGGCAGTGGGGGCGTGGCCAATGATGCAGTTTTTTTTTTCAAAGAAAAAAATGATATAAATATTTTTTAAAACAAATGAGTGTTATTGGTCATATTATATTTGTGTTCTTATATTAGACAAGTGAATTTGTACAGCCCATTTCCACACAAGGTCATTGAAAGTGCTTCACATAAACATTAAAAACAACAACACAGATAAAAACAGTCGATTAAAAAGTGGAAAAATGTAAAAAATTATTTAAAAATAACAATAATATATAAAATCAAGAGTAGTAAGCAAATGACCTGATAACATTTTTGTGAATTTACTGAGGAATTTGTGAAAGTGAAACAATACAAAAAGAATATAAGTTAATAATACTAACACAGACACTTAGCATATTATCCATCCATCCATCTTCTTCCACTTATCCGAGGTGGGGTCGCGGGGGAAGCAGCCTAAGCAGGGAAGCCCAGACTTCCCTCTCCCCAGCTACTTGGTCCAGCTCCTCCCGGGGGATCTCGAGGCGTTCCCAGGCCAGCCGGGAGACATAGTCTTCCCAACGTGTCCTGGGTCTTCCCCGTGGCCTCCTACCGGTCGGACGTGCCCTAAACACCTCCCTAGGGAGGCGTTCGGGTGGCATCCTGACCAGATGCCCGAACCACCTCATCTGGCTCCTCTCCATGTGGAGGAGCAGCGGCTTTACTTTGATGACAGAGCTTCTCACCCTATCTCTAAGGGAGAGACCCGCCACCCGGCGGAGGAAACTCATTTGGGCCGCTTGTACCCGTGATCTTGTCCTTTCGGTCATAACCCAAAGCTCATGACCTCATGTTAGTATATTAGCTAATGCTAAATACACTAGCTTTATTACATTACGATAGCAAGTACAAAAATACATAAACACTCCTACAGACATCACACATGGGACGCTTTAGTAAGTAAGAATAGTTTTAGTTATATTGTAAAACTTATAAACGCTGCTTGGGGTGATGAATGAAGAATCTATTAGAGTAGGAATGGCTACTTCTACTTCCAGTTGAAAGCACTAAACAGTGTGCAAAAGATGGCGCCACAGCATAAACAATAACACACATTTTCAGTGCTGTTTGTTTTATGCTTGTCAACGAAAAAAAATCCATATATTAGCCGCAATGTTAAATAAGACACAGGGTTCAAAGTGTTAAAAAAAAAGAAAAAAAAGCAGCAGCTTATAGTCCGGAATTTAAGGTAAAAGTCTTTTTCATCAATTGTTTTAGTTTTATTGTAAAACTTACAAACGTTGCTTGGAGTGGAAACGTTACGGACGAGTAGAAACGTTACGGATGCCTAAAAGACCAAACAAAAATATAAAATCAAGAATAGTATATGGAAAAAATATGTTTCCATATATTAGCCGAACCGGACTCTAAGTCGCAAATATATATGTTGTGAAATAAGTTATTTACACAGAAATATTCTGTAAATGTTTATTTACACGGTAGTAAAACGGCTGATCAAACAAAACAGAAGTCATGGTCATGGACCCACGAGCTGCGCAAGCTAGCTCTCCAATCAGCTAAACAGACTCAATAACTCCACGCTGACGTTTTGATGAATTTACTGAGGAATTTGTGAAAGTGAAACAATACAAAAAGAATGTTATTGTAAGTTAATAACACTAACACAGACACTCGTAAACATGTTAGCATATTAGCTCATGCTAACGACGCTAGCTTGATTACATTACGATGCATGAAAACACTCCTACAGACATCACACATGGGACACTTTAGTAAGTAAGAATTGTTTTAGTTATATTGTAAAACTTAAACACGTTGCTTAAAGTGATGAATGAAGAATCCATGCGAGTAGAAACGTTATGGATGACTAGAAGACCAAACAAAAGTATAAAATCAAGAATAGTATATGGAAACATGTTTTCATATACTATAAGTCACAGATATATACGTTGTGAAATGTGTTATTTACACAGAAATATTCTGTAAAAGTGCATTTACATACCTTCATTGTTTCTAAACAATGTCTGTAACACGGCAGTAAAACGGCTGATCAAACAAAACAAAAAGTCATCATCATGGAGCCACTGGCTGTGCAAGCTAATCATGAGTGATGAATGAAGAGTCCTTACGAGTAGTAACATTATGGACTACAAGAGCAAATGGCACTTCTACTTCCGGTTGAAAGCTTTAAAGAGCAGGAAACACTAGTTGGCATTCACATTTCTTCTTTGCATCTTTTTAATGCAAGATATTTGCATTATGGCCGTCAGCAAGGAAAAATCCATCAGGGTTGAAAGGAAAGAAGTAGCGGCCTATAGCCCGGGTGTTGTGGACTCAGCTTAAAAGGAAAGAAGTAGCGGCCTATAGCCCGGGTGTTGTGGACTCAGCCTGAAGGGAAAGAAGTAGCGGCCTATAGCCCGGGTGTTGTGGACTCAGCCTGAAGGGAAAGAAGTAGCGGCCTATAGCCCGGGTGTTGTGGACTCAGCCTGACTGTCTTCCTCCTTTCCTCTGTTGTCACAGCAACGGCGGCCTGGACCCGTGGTCTTCAGGCGGAGTGACCTTCAACGTGTCCGACTCTCTGGTGTCCATCATGATCCCTGAGGGTGCTCACCACCTGGACCTGCGCCACGCCAACCACCTGGACCCACCCTCCGTGTGCACCGCCCGGGTGTTGGAGCTGGGATACTTCTGGAGGTGGATCCAAGAGGCCAAAGCACATCCACCTCTGGGTAACACACCAGTTTTTAATTCTACTTTTTAAAAATGAGTTATGTAACATTGATGTGTGCCAAACATAAAGTGCACAAAGACCCTAATTAGGCACAAAACATGATCTGTGGTCCACAAAGATCCTCTGACAACACAAAACATGATCTGTGGTCCACAAAGATCCTCTGACAACACAAAACATGATCTGTGGTCCACAAAGATCCTCTGACAACACAAAACATGATCTGTGGTCTACAAAGATCCTCTGACAACACAAAACATGATCTGTGGTCCACAAAGATCCTCTGACAACACAAAACATGATCTGTGGTCTACAAAGATCCTCTGACAACACAAAACATGATCTGTGGTCTACAAAGATCCTCTGACAACACAAAACATGATCTGTGGTCTACAAAGATCCTCTGACAACACAAAACATGATCTGTGGTCCACAAAGATCCTCTGACAACACAGAACATGATCTGTGGTCCACAAAGATCCTCTGACAACACAAAACATGATCTGTGGTCCACAAAGATCCTCTGACAACACAAAACATGATCTGTGGTCCACAAAGATCCTCTGACAACACAAAACATGATCTGTGGTCCACAAAGATCCTCTGACAACACAAAACATGATCTGAGGTCTACAAAGATCCTCTGACAACACAAAACATGATCTGTGGTCTACAAAGATCCTCTGACAACACAAAACATGATCTGTGGTCCACAAAGATCCTCTGACAACACAAAACATGATCTGTGGTCCACAAAGATCCTCTGACAACACAGAACATGATCTGTGGTCCACAAAGATCCTCTGACAACACAAAACATGATCTGTGGTCCACAAAGATCCTCTGACAACACAAAACATGATCTGAGGTCTACAAAGATCCTCTGACAACACAAAACATGATCTGTGGTCCACAAAGATCCTCTGACAACACAAAACATGATCTGTGGTCCACAAAGATCCTCTGACAACACAAAACATGATCTGTGGTCCACAAAGATCCTCTGACAACACAAACCAGGACCATCTTCTTCTCGGTCGGGAGGAAGAAAGTCATCTGCCAGTGAAAATGATTAAAAAGATGATTCTGCCTTTCAAAAGTGTCTGGCCTCCTTAAAAGTTGCACTCGTGAAATATTTCATCAAAGTCTGATGGGAGGGGGCCAATAAGTTGACTAGCGGGAGGTGAGGCCCCCCTCCTGGGGCCCCATTCACTAGCTGAGGGCCCCTGCTAGTAATATTATGAACAGAGATGGAGGCTGCTTTTTCTACTTTTTCTACTTCTTAACCTCTTTTTTTCCAGCACAGAGGGGCCCCGGGGCCCACTCAAATGTCAACTTACTCTTGATTTTAATCCTATTCAATAATTCTGCCTCACCTCGTTAAAGTTTAACAAGATAAACTTGACAAATGTTATTCAAGTATGATTACTATCAAGGCTTAGGTCAGGCTGATTACAAAAATAAACAATATACTGCAAAAGAAGGGACTCATAAACTGATAAAAAAGACATTTACCTTGAATTCCGGACTATAAGCTGCTGCTTTTTTTCCCCTACACTTTGAACCCTGTGGCTTATTTAACGGTGCGGCTAATATATGGATTTTTCCTTGACAAGCATAAAACAAACAACACTGAAAATGTGTGTTATTGTTTATGCTCTGGCGCCATCTTTTGCACGAGTTTGCTCACTGTTTAGTGCTTTCAACCGGACGTAGAAGGGTCTTCTAGCCATTCCTACTCGTACAGATTCTTCATTCATCACCCCAAGCAAGGTTTGTAAGTTTTACAATACAACTAAAACTATTCTTACTTACTAAAGCGTCCCATGTGTGATGTCTGTGCATATTTGTACCTGCTATCGTAATGTAATCAAGCCAGCGTCGTTAGCATCAGCGAATATGCTAACGTGTGTACAAGTGTCTGTGTTAGTGTTATTAATTTACAATAACATTCTTTTTGTATTGTTTCACTTTCACAAATTCCTCAGTAAATTCAGCAAAACGTCAGCGTGGAGTTATTGAGTCTGTTTAGCTGATTGGAGAGCTAGCTTGCGCAGGTAGTGGGTCCATGACCATGACTTCTGTTTTGTTTGATCAGCCGTTTTACTGCCGTGTTACAGACACTGTTTGGAAACAATTAAGGTATGTAAATAAACATTTACAGAATATTTCTGTGTAAATAAGTCATTTCACAACTTATATATCTGCCACTTATAGTCCGGGGCCACCTGAAAGCTGGTAGTTGCGGCTCATATGCCGGTGCGCTCTATAGTCTGGAAAAGATGGTACACAGTGCTAAAATCAATACATTCTAACCAAATTAATAACAAATAGTTACATTTTACGGTGTTGTTTACATTGAAAAAAAAAACCTAAACATTTTTTGCGTTAAAATCCTGTTGACTAAGCTGCCATATTTTGACTGTAAAATCTTGTTTCTAATGGTGTTTTACTGTAAATGTGTATTACTGTAAATGTGTATTGTGATAGAAAAACTGCCAGCTAAGTTGCCAGAATAAAAAAAATACTTACAAACCCTGTTTCCATATGAGTTGGGAAATTGTGTTAGATGTAAATTATAAACTGAGAAAAAATTAAAAAGAATACAAAAAATAAAAAAATAAACAAATATAAATGGAATACAATGATTTGCAAATCCTTTTCAAGCCATATTCAGTTGAATATGCTACAAAGACAACATATTTGATGTTCAAACTCATAAACTTTATTTTTTTTTTTGCAAATAATAATTAAGTTAGAATTTCATGGCTGCACCACGTGACAAAGTAGTTGGGAAAGGGCATGTTCACCACTGTGTTACATGGCCTTTCCTTTTAACAACACTCAGTAAAGGTTTGGGAACTGAGGAGACACATTTTTGAAGCTTCTCAGGTGGAATTCTTTCCCATTCTTGCTTGATGTACAGCTTAAGTTGTTCAACAGTCCGGGGGTCTCCCTTCTGCTATTTTAGGCTTCACATTTTCAATGGGAGACAGGTCTGGACTACAGGCAGGCCAGTCTAGTACCCGCACTCTTTTACTATGAAGCCACGCTGATGTAACACGTGGCTTGGCATTGTCTTGCTGAAATAAGCAGGGGCGTCCATGATAGCGTTGCTTGGATGGCAACATATGTTGCTCCAAAAGCTGTATGTACCTTTCAGCATTAATGGTGCCTTCACAGATGTGTAAGTTACCCATGTCTTGGGCACTGATACACCCCCATACCATCACACATGCTGCCTTTTACACTTTGCGCCTAAAACAATCCGGATGGTTCTTTTCCTCTTTGGCCCGGAGGACACGACGTCCACAGTTTCCAAAAACAATTTGAAATGTGGACTCGTCAGACCACAGAACACTTTTCCACTTTGTATCAGTCCATCTTAGATGAGCTCAGGCCCAGCGAAGCCGACGGCGTTTCTGGGTGTTGTTGATTGACGGTTTTCGCCTTGCATAGGAGAGTTTTAACTTGCACTTACAGATGTAGCGACAAACTGTATTTACTGACAGTGGGTTTCTGAAGTGTTCCTGAGCCCATGTGGTGATATCCTTTACACACTGATGTCACTTGTTGATGCAGTACATACAGCCTGAGGGATGGAAGGTCACGGGCTTAGCTGCTTACGTGCAGTGATTTCTCCACATTCTCTGAACCCTTTGATGATATTACGGAGCATAGATGGTGAAATCCCTAAATTCCTTGCAATAACTGCTTGAGAAAGGTTTTTCTTAAACTGTTCAACAATTTGCTCAGGCATTTGTTGACAAAGTGGTGACCCTCGCCCCATCCTTGTTTGTGAATGACTGAGCATTTCATGGAAGCTGCTTTTATACCCAATCATGGCACCCACCTGTTCCCAATTAGCCTGCACACCTGTGGGATGTTCCAAATAAGTCTTTGATGAGCATTCCTCAACTTTATCAGTATTTATTGCCACCTTTCACAACTTCTTTGTCACGTGTTGCTGCCATCAAATTCTAAAGTTAATGATTATTTGCAAAAAAAAAATTGTTTATGAGTTTGAACATCAAATATGTTGTCTTTGTAGCATATTCAACTGAATATGGCTTGAAAAGGATTTGCAAATCATTGTATTCCGTTTATATTTACATCTAACACAATTTCCCAACTCATATGGAAACGGGGTTTGTAGTAGTGTTTTTCCATGTTGTAAAAACATTTATTAGTCACATTCTGGCAACTAAGCTTGCCAGATTTTTCTGTAGAAAACAAGAAACAAAACAGTGATACTGTTTTTATATCTACCGAAAAATGTTGTAAGAAATGGAAAAACAACAATACTATTTTACAGTAACATTTTGTAAATGTAAAGTTTTTACTGTAAAATGGACAGTCTACTTAAAACTATTTATATAATTAATAATAATTAAAAATTAAATTCCTCCATCATTGGCTGTTAAACTCTGATGGCAGACATAATAACTGCCATGTAACCACTTTCACACACTCAAACATGTCTGTCATGTACTGTGCCTTTAAGTCATCCCACAGATAGCTAAGAAGTCAGTCGCTGGTACACACACACACACACACACACACACACACACACACACACACACACACACACACACACACACACACACACACACACACACACACACACAAAATCCTCGCTGCTTTGTCACAAGACTTTTTGGACGCCCGTGTCGTCTGCAAGATATACTGCGGGGGGCGTGCTGGGGTGGGTGGGGGGGCGAGGATGGGGACCCCGCCACCCAAAGTCCTTCCTTTAAAGAAGTTTTCTCAGGACTCTGCGGGGTCATCAACTCGCTGCCTGACAGCCGCCATCAATCACTCTGCTGTTAGTATTCACTGCAGGCCAAATGTGGGAGTGCGTCGCGGCTCAGAGGGGGGGACCACACACACACACACACACACACACACACACACACACACACACACACACACACACACACACACACACACACACACACACACACACACCATAGGAAGAGATGTGGGGGGACACTGCTGAATAAGTGGATCATGTTTAGAGGGTGAAAGTTATAATAATGATGTTAAAACTTCACTGCATGTTTAAACTCTTTTACAAGATGGCCGACATCCACCCCGCGCTCCCGCGCCCTTTCAGCCTCCATGCAACAACGCAGGCTTGTTTCCGGGATGTGTGCGTCACGCTCCGCCATGTCAATGACCCACCAGCCCCAACCCCCAAAGTGGAGGGTGGGACTTGTCATCAGACCGGAAGCATTTTACAAACCCTGTTTCCATATGAGTTGGGAAATGGTGTTAGATGTAAATATAAACAGAATACAATGATTTGCAAATCCTTTTCAAGCCATATTCAGTTGAATATGCTACAAAGACAACATATTTGATGTTCAAACTCATAAACTTTGTTTTTTTTTGCAAATAATCATTAACTTTAGAATTTGATGGCAGCAACACGTGACAAAGAAGTTGTGAAAGGTGGCAATAAATACTGATAAAGTTGAGGAATGCTCATCAAACACTTATTTGGAACATCCCACAGGTGTGCAGGCTAATTGGGAACAGGTGGGTGCCATGATTGGGTATAAAAGTAGATTCCATGAAATGCTCAGTCTTTCACAAGAAAGGATGGGGCGAGGGTCACCACTTTGTCCACAACTGCGTGAGCAAATAGTCAAACAGTTTAAGAACAACGTTTCTCAAAGTGCAATTGCAAGAAATGTAGGGATTTCAACATCTACGCTCCATAATATCATCAAAAGGTTCAGAGAATGTGGAGAAATCACTCCACGTAAGCGGCATGGCCGGAAACCAACATTGAATGACCGTGACCTTCCATCCCTCAGACGGCACTGTATCAAAAACCGACATCAATCTAATGGATATCACCACATGGGCTCAGGAACACTTCAGAAAACCACTGTCAGTAAATACAGTTGGTCGCTACATCTGTAAGTGCAAGTTAAAGCTCTACTATGCAAAGCGAAAGTCGTTTATCAACAACACCCAGAAACGCCGCCGGCTTCTCTGGGCTCGAGATCATCTAAGATGGACTCATGCAAAGTGGAAAAGTGTTCTGTGGTCTGACGAGTCCACATTTCAAATAGTTTTTGGAAATATTCGACATCATGTCATCCGGACCAAAGGGGAAGCGACCCATCCAGACTGTTATCGACGCAAAGTTCAAAAGCCAGTATGTGTGATGGTATGGGGGTGCATTAGTGCCCGAGGCATGGGTAACTTACACATCTGTGAAGGCACCATTAATGCTGAAAAGTACATACAGGTTTTGGAACAACATATATTGCCATCCAAGCAACGTTACCATGGACGCCCCTGCTTATTTCAGCAAGACAATGGCAAGCCACATTCAGCACGTGTTACAACAGCGTGGCTTCATAAAAAAAGAGTGCGGGTACTTTCCTGGTCCGCCTGCAGTCCAGACCTGTCTCCCATCGAAAATGTGTGGCGCATTATGAAGCGTAATATACGACAGCGGAGACCCCGGACTGTTGAACGACTGAAGCTCTACATAAAACAAGAATGGGAAAAAATTCCACTTTCAAAGCTTCAACAATTAGTTTCCTCAGTTCCCAATCGTTTATTGAGTGTTGTTAAAAGGAAAGGCCATGTAACACAGTGGTGAACATGCCCTTTCCCAACTACTTTGTCACATGTTGCAGCCATGAAATTCAAAGTTAATGATTATTTGCCAAAAACAAAATAAAGTTTATGAGTTTGAACATCAAATATGTTGTCTTTGTAGCATATTCAACTGAATATGGCTTGAAAAGGATTTGCAAATCATTGTATTCTGTTTATATTTACATCTAACACAATTTCCCAACTCATATGGAAACGGGGTTTGTATTTCCCTGACATTTTCATCTGGGCAACGTCTTCATTTGTGTGGCTAACCTACAACTACACCCAGCACACACCAGGGGCCCTCACTTAGTGTGTTGTTACAGGTGTCAAACTCAAGGCCCCGGGGCCAGATGATACAACTACACCCAGCACACACCAGGGGCCCTCACTTAGTGTGTTGTTACAGGTGTCAAACTCAAGGCCCCGGGGCCAGATGATACAACTACACCCAGCACACACCAGGGGCCCTCACTTAGTGTGTTGTTACAGGTGTCAAACTCAAGGCTCGGGGGCCAGATGTGCCCCGCCACTTCATTTTATTTGGCCCTCGAAAGCCTGGAAATATTATGTATCAATAAAAATGTTCTTACTAAATGTATTTGTTTCCTGCCAAAATAGAAAGAAATATTACATGTTCTCCATGTCATCGCAAATGATGTTCACTTAAATATATACAAATATATGAATTCAAAGCATTTTTTTAAATAGAAATACATAATAACAGCTAGATGATGTGTGAATGCTCCAATGTGAAGTTGAAGTGAAATGCTGACAGAATGTAGAATGAATGGAAGAATAGTTTGGATGTTGAAGAGTTAGAATTTCCAGGAAAGTTCAAACTGCAGGTACTTCACATACAGGTGATGACAAATAGCAAATATATTTTGCCGATGCCGTAAGATGTGGGCGTGGCCTGGCGTCAAACTTTGCTGTGATGCTTGGCCACAAAACCCTGAACGTTAATAACTGGACTCCACAAAAAGCAGACCTTGATCCTAACTGGTAGGAATAAAGTTGACACCCTGAAGTGACCCAATTCTTCAGAGTTTGCACAAGCTCCCTGTTCATTTTAAAACCTTGCTGTTTGTTTTTAAAGCTTTACATGGACTGGCACCTCAGTATATCTCAGACCTCATCCAAATGTGCACTCCTGCGCGTGCTCTGAGGTCCAGCTCGTGGTGCCCAAGACCAGACTTAAAACCAGGGGAGACAGGGCCTTCTCTGTGGTCGGCCCTAAGCTCTGGAACATTCTGCCCCTCCATGTTCCAACTGCTCCCACAGTGGACTCTTTTAAGTCTCGTCTTAAGACCCACTTTTATTCTTTGGCTTTTAACACTACGTGAGTTGTGTGCTCCTCTGTTGTTTTTATACATTTTGATTTCTATTTACTGTTTTAATTGGGTTTTCCCTTTTAAAATAGTTTTTAATCATATTTATTTTTTGTTTTTATTCAGTCATTGGTGGAGCTAAAGATAATATTTGAATATTGTTTTTAATATTGTTGTGCAGCACTTTGGAAACATTTGTGTTGTTTAAATGTGCTAAAGTGGATTGGATTGGATTGGGGCGGTTCCTGTTCTTACCTATTTGTAGTGGGCGGAACTCTCCTTTCTGCACTGGAGGTGATCAGTGACAGACATTTCATTGAGTGATGTCAGACTACAAAAGAATGACAGGATGTGGGCGTGGCATGGTGCCAAACTTTCATCAGAAAGGTTCATAATAATTTCTACAAATAACGAGAGTCTGAAGTTGCTTTCACTTCATTTCATCCATTTTCTACTGCCTGAGTCCTTGAGCAAAGATCAAAGTAGCGGAAGCGCGTCTTTGAGCGCCTTGAAACTCTGCCGGCAACATGGCGGCCCCTTTCAGTTTCCTGGCAGAAGCACTTCCTGCCAAGACTCCCCGCCGAGGCCCGGTCAAAGTCCGGCCGGCTCTCTCCTGGCACTCGCTGGCTCTTCCATTCAGCATCTCTTCCAGTCAAACGGCCTCTTCATGATTTTACTGCGGGGCTGTGAGGTGCACTTTAATGAATCTGTGCAACAAAGACTCTTTTCAGCGCGGCGGCGGGAGAAAGGGGGCTATTTAGACCCTGTAGGGCTTTTTGTCAGAGGCAGCCCATAATACTTGTCACATTCCCACTGGCCAGAAATGGACTTAGGTCCGCGTGGAGGGAGATCTTTCTGTTTGGAAGCAAATATTTTCCCACGGCAGGAGGCCTCTCTCGCTACTGTAAAGAGTTGCTGAAAGTCCAGGAGAAGTTCTGCTGAAGGACGCAGGTGGGCGGGGAAAGAGTTAAACTTCCAACGCCCCTCCCCGTCTGCGGGGAGTCCGGCCCCCTGAAAGATCCCCTCGCCCGCTGCAGAGCTCCTCACTCCAGCTTGGAAATGTGCGCCGGCGTCAGGAGGGAACATGCTCTGAGGGACTTTGCGGGATCCGGGCGGCCGCCGCAGGGGTAGGAGGACAGGAATGGCCGTCATGAACCCGCCGTTCATGAATTTCTGCTTCCCGGGCTGCGTGACGGAGTACGACGTGGACAAAAGTCCGGACGGGGGTCTCCTGGGCGAGGCAGAGAAGGAGGAGGACTACAGGGAGACCACCAGGGAGCTCCTGAGCTTCATGGACTCGGCCTCTAGCAACATCAAGCTGGCCTTGGACAAGCCAGTCAAGTCCAAGAGGAAAGTCAACCATCGCAAGTACCTACAGAAGCAGATCAAGAGGTGCACCGGCATCCTCTCCCCCGACGCGGCGGGCAAGGGCCCAGGGTCCTCCGTCCAGCCGGCAGGCCAAAGCAAGACCCTCCCCAAGCGCGAAGGTGTCCAGGCCAGCATGCAGAGCCGCAGCCTGGCCGCGCTCTTCGGCCCCGCCAAGGACGCCAAGAAGCCGCCCCTGCGCCATCGCAACTTGCCGCCCTCCTTCTTCACAGAGCCCGCCAACTGCTCCACCGTGGCCCCCGCCTTGTCGGGGATGTCGTTGAGGGACCTGGAGCGCTCCAACCCGGAGGCCGCCGACTTCTTCGAGCTGCTGGGACCAGACTACGGCAACGTGTCGGTCGAGCAAGAACTCTTCCAGCCCGCACGGGGGCAGACGGACGTGGCGGGCCTGGAGCTGGCCGCTCACGACGCCCACCACTTCGCCGGGGGTCTCGTGTACTCTGAGCCGTGGACTAGCTGCTCGCCTCCGCTCGCCAGGAAGCTCCCGGAGAGCCTGCGGACGGCCGCCGCCCAGCCTGCGCTCTACTGCCACCCGGAGGCCGCAGCCGTGGACGACAACGCGCTGTGCTCCTTGGCCTTCTCCAACTTCTTCGCGGAATGTTCCATACCTCACTTCGACGACTACAGCAGGACCACGTACTCATCGCTATGACGCCACTATTCTTTATCGCTACGTAACAAGAACGACTACGGACCAGCCAGGACCATTCGCTAATGTAGCGTTAGCATTAGCACCGGTGCTAGTTGTACAAAATGTTTATTTAAAAAAAGATGTAACACAAATGTTAGCATGAGCGTTCAGTAGCTACAGAACAAGAGTTTTGTACTGCTGCTTGAACGTTTTCCACGTGTTCTAACACTGAAGATGACTGACGGATGTTGCCAATGCAAAGTTACAAAATAAAAGTCGTGGTCGTTCTGACAACGCTCTCGAGGCGGCGACATTTCTCATTTTTATCGCCTTCAAACTTCATGACGGATGCTGAGATTTAGCGCTAAAATGTTTTTTTTTTTTATCTGTGCAAATGAAATAAAGCTGGTCTTTATTGTCGCCTTTTTTGTCTTCTCGTCTTTTTCTTGAATCCTGCAGCTTCGAGCGGAAGTAACACGCAAAGAGAAACTTCAAAGTAAGAAACGTGACTTGGCTGCTGCGTTAATTCTCCACCACTAATAGAGAATTACACCCGTAAAAACTCCTATTATCAGCGCTAATAATGTGCAATAAACTGTTTTAATGATTTAAAATAAGTAGGAGCTGCTTTTTACGACACATGACACAAATGTGTGTTTTGTTTTGAAGTGAAGTGCTCTTTAAATTGACGTCACCCTGCAACCCACTTCCGATACAGTGCCCCCTGCTGGATGCTTTCGGTATTTTATTTTGAAATTATTGTGTGCGTTAATATTTGATGAAATCCTTCTCAGGTTTTAAAATGTTTTTAGTGATGAAGTGAGTAGAGGAGTAATACTTTTTTAAAGACAGGTTTATTCGTACAAACATAGATGAAAACATTTAAAAATATGTATTGTGGATATGGATTAATTAAAATATTTCACATAAATACGAATTTTCACAAAATATATCACATTAAGAATGGCCCACAAAGCACATAAAAGTTATGAAATATTAATTATAATATATAAAAAGAGATTCCCGGGTGACGAAGGTTAAAATAAATGCAAGTTTAAAGTGGCCACTAGAGGGCAGTGGAGCTAGTTTAAAGTGGCCACTAGAGGGCAGTGGAGCTCCACGACAAGCAGAAAGATGATTGAACCACCAGAAGATTGTTTATAATCAATTAAATTGTCTTTAAAAGCTGATCAAGTAATGAATGTTTCATCTTCTTCTTTGCTTTGAGTCTCTTCCTCGCCCGCACTGCTGTCAGCACAACAACGACTGCAGAATATACATAAAGACACTATATATATATATATATATATATATATATATATATATATATATATATATGTCTTAATAAGGTTATCCAAAAAATAGTGCTCGATACCGTAGTAGAGCGCAATATATGTATGTGTGGGGAAAAAAAATCACAAGACTACTTCATCTCTACAGGCCTGTTTCATGAGGGGTTCCCTCAATCATCAGGAGATTTTAATGGAAGCATTCACATACCATGGTTTATATAGGGCACAGAGTGGGTGGGTACAGGCTGGCGTAGGGGCGTGGTGATTGGCTCATGTGTTACCTAGGAGGTGTTTCTGTCTGTGGCGGCATGCTGATACAATTTCGCTGCGCTTGTTGAGGCATGACAGGTCTGGACGGTATATATTTCCTCGACGTCACTTTCAACCTGAGAAATAACAGCTACCAACCATTCACGAAATCCAACACAACACTCCAATACGTGCACCATGACAGCAACCACCCACCCACCACCACGAAAAGAATACCTACCGGAATTAATAAAAGGCTATCGATGCTGTCATCTAGCAAAGCTGAATTTGACCAAGCAACCCCCCCGTACCAAAAAGCCCTTGATGAAAGCGGATACAATTTCACCCTCACCTATGAACCCACGCCAGGAAACCAACCAAAAAAGAACAGAAAACGAAACAACATCATCTGGTACAACCCCCCGTACAGCAAAAACGTCTCAACTAACATTGGACACAAATTCCTCAGTCTGATTGACAAACACTTCCCCAAAGGCAACACCCTAAGAAAAGTATTCAACAAGAACAACATTAAATTAAGCTACAGATGTATGAACAATATACGACAAATCATCTCAAACCACAACAAAACAATTGCAAATGAGCCGTCGGCCCCCGGACAGAGCGACCCCAAAACCAACAAAGGCTGCAACTGCCGCAAGAAACCTGATTGCCCTCTCAACGGGGGGTGCTTACAAACATCAGTTGTTTACCAATCTAAGGTAACACGCAAGGACATTAACACATCCGACACATATGTAGGATTAACCGAGGGAGAATTCAAAACCAGATGGAACAATCACAAGGCTTCTTTCAGGAACAAAAACCTGCGGAATACCACAGAACTCAGCAAACACATTTGGGACCTCAAAGACAATAATGTTGAATATTCAATAACATGGCAAATTCTTGCATCCAGCACACCTTACAATAGTGGTAATAAAAGATGCAACCTATGCTTGAAAGAGAAACTGTTTATTATTTACCGTCCAGACCTGTCATCCCTCAACAAGCGCAGCGAAATTGTATCAGCATGCCGCCACAGACGGAAACACCTCCTAGGTAACACATGAGCCAATCACCACGCCCCTACGCCAGCCTGTACCCACCCACTCTGTGCCCTATATAAACCATGGTATGTGAATGCTTCCATTAAAATCTCCTGATGATTGAGGGAACCCCTCATGAAACAGGCCTGTAGAGATGAAATAGTCTTGTGATTTTTTTTCACACACACACACACACATATATATATATATATATATATATATATATATATATATATATATATATATATATATATATATATGTATGTCCAGTCAGCACATGATGTGATGTGTTGTGTTGGTGGTGTACAGGTGTGATGTCCAGTCAGCAGGTAGACAACCTCCACTTCTCCCAAGAGTCCAGCAACAAGCAGGCAGGTTGTTGTCACTTTTGTGGAGAGGTCAGTTGATCAGTTCCATTGTTTGGGTCATGGAGAGAGAGAGTATGAAAGAATGTTTAATTGGTATAAATATTATTCCTGAGTGTTGAATGTGAGGATCAGCAACATGAAAGAAATCTTTGCAGGAGAGGAAGGAAGTGGGGGACGTTTATTAGTGTGACTCCCCCAGGACGTAACCTAGGCGACACACGCCATCTTGCCTCTCACGCTCCTTCATCATCCTGCTTTCATTACAACTTTTCCTTTTGGGGGAAATTGCCTTTGGGAATATTGGCCACACGCGGATGCCCTTTGACCCCCGAGGCCGTCAATCAACGCCGTAATGAAAGAGTTTGTCGGGCACAAATTAGAAAGCATAATTAGCACACATTTAGCCAGCGTCAACTTTCTTTCTTCTCACTTTCCCACAAAACAAGATGAAAGAAGAAATATGTTGGCCGTTTGTGCCTAACTGTGCCACTCTGCACTCCGCTTACACACACCAGATCAAATACTTTCAGCTTTGATAGATCACATGAAGTCAGTCCCTGCTAGCAGGCACGCAGACATTTAGCACAGGCGTGTCCAAAGTGCGGCCCCGGGGCCATTTGGGGCCCACGGCACATTCTAAAATAACCATTACGGAGAGAAAAAAGATGGAAAAAGGTGAAATGTAAAAGTTGCAATGTTGACGCTAATAACACAAAACTGCCAGGCAAAATAATAATAATAAATAATACAAAATAATAATGAATCAAAATCAATATTGTTATGAATTATTGACTTATTTAAGGCTCCAATTACTTCACATCAAATATTACACTTTGAAACATTTTTTGGGGAAAATATTGCATATTTTTGCAAGAGAACGTGCAATTTTATAAAAATAAAAAAATACAAATAAAATAATAGAACATTAGAACCAATGGATGGATCTGAAGTTGACCTAGAAATGTAAGTGTTGAAACTAAAAAAAAAAAATAAATAAAAATAAAAATATATATTTTTTTACACTTTTATAAGTTGAGTCCTCGAAATGTTCAGTAGATTTTTTTTAAACTGTCATAACTCAAAATAATATTGAATTAAAATCAATTTCGCGAATTATTGACCTATTTAGGCTCCAATTACTTCACATGAAATATTCCAATGTATATTTTTTTTGGGGGGGGGAATGTTGCATATTTTGTTTGTTTGTCATAAAAACAAAGTTTTCTTTAGTAAAATAATAACACAAAAATAAACAAAAAAATAATAATGAATGAATACAAAATAATAATGAATCAAAATGAATGTTGTTATGAATTATTGACAAGACAAGACTCCAATTACTTCACATCAAATATTGACATATTTTTTGTTAAAAATATTGCATATTTTTGCAAAAAAACCTACCAAAAAACATAAAATAATAAACACTTATAATTAATGGATGAATCTGAAATTCAAGTGTTATAAATAAATAAAATATGACTTTTTTTTACACTTTTATAAACTGTCATCACTCAAAATGTAATTAAAATAGATTTGATGAATATTTGACCTTTTTGGGCTCCAATGACTTCACATGAAATATTCCAATTAGTTGCTTAAGATGTTTCTTTGTCCTCAAAACAGTTTTCTTCAACAAAAAGGCATACAAATGATTATAAAATAATAATAATAATAATAATAATAATAACTTTATATTGAGAGATTGATCTGAAGTTGATCTGTAGATGAAAAAACAAAACTAATATGTTTTATTTTCATTGTTCATTGTGTGGCCCCCGCATGTTTTCATTGTTCAATGTGTGGCCCCCGCATGTTTACATTGTTCAATGTGTGGCCCCCGCATGTTTTCATTGTTCAATGTGTGGCCCCCACATGTTTTCATTGTTCAATGTGTGGCCCCCGCATGTTTTCATTGTTCAATGTGTGGCCCCTGCATGTTTTCATTGTTCAATGTGTGGCTCCCGCATGTTTTCATTGTTCAATGTGTGGCCCCCGCATGTTTTCATTGTTCAATGTGTGGCCCCCACATGTTTTCATTGTTCAATGTGTGGCCCCCGCATGTTTTCATTGTTCAATGTGTGGCCCCCACATGTTTTCATTGTTCAATGTGTGGCCCCCGCATGTTTTCATTGTTTAATGTGTGGCCCCCGCATGTTTTCATTGTTCAATGTGTGTCCCCCGCATGTTTTCATTGTTCAATGTGTGGCCCCCGCATGTTTTCATTGTTCAATGTGTGGCCCCCGCATGTCTTCATTGTTCAATGTGTGGCCCCCGCATGATTTCATTGTTCAATGTGTGGCCCCCGCATGTTTTCATTGTTCAATGTGTGGCCCCCGCATGTTTTCATTATTCAATGTGTGGCCCCCGCATGTTTTCATTATTCAATGTGTGGCCCCTGCATGTTTTCATTGTTCAATGTGTGGCCCCCGCATGTTTTCATTGTTCAATGTGTGGCCCCCACATGTTTTCATTGTTTAATGTGTGGCCCCCGCATGTTTTCATTGTTCAATGTGTGGCCCCCGCATGTTTTCATTGTTCAATGTGTGGCCCCCGCATGTTTTCATTGTTCAATGTGTGGCCCCCGCATGATTTCATTGTTCAATGTGTGGCCCCCGCATGTTTTCATTGTTCAATGTGTGGCCCCCAGGGTAAAAAGTCATCATTGTTGACTCTGACAGAAAGCAAAGTTGTTATGTCAACATCACAATCTTTCTCTGCTGGTCCTGCTTGAAATATGCTAATTTATGCAAATTAACTCTCCACACGTCTGCATGTCCATCGCCACACTCTGTCCTCACTTGTTTCCTTTATCCTTCCTCACTTGTTTCCTTTTTCTTTCCTTGCATGTTTCCTTTCTTCTTCTTCCTCACTTGATTCCTTTATCCTTCCTCACGTTTCCTTTTTCTTTCCTTGCATGTTTCCTTTCTTCTTCTTCCTCACTTGTTTCCTTTCACCTTCCTCACTTGTTTCCTTTCTCCTTCCACACATGTTTCCTTTCTCCTTCCACACATGTTTCCTTTCACCTTCCTCACTTGTTTCCTTTCTCCTTCCTCACATTTCCTTTTTATTTCCTTCCATGTTTCATTTCTCCTTCTTCCTCACTGGTTTCCTTTCTCCTTCCTCACTTGTTTCCTTTCACCTTCCTCACGTTTCCTTTTTCCTTCCTTCCATGTTTCCTTTCTCCTTCTTCCTCACTTGTTTCCTTTCACCTTCCTCACTTGTTTCCTTTCACCTTCCTCACGTTTCCTTTTTCCTTCCTTCCATGTTTCCTTTCTCCTTCTTCCTCACTTGTTTCCTTTCACCTTCCTCACATGTTTCCTTTTTCCTTCCTTCCATGTTTCCTTTCTCCTTCTTCCTCACTTGTTTCCTTTCTCCTTCTTCCTCACTTGTTTCCTTTCTCCTTCTTCCTCACTTGTTTCCTTTCACCTTCCTCACTTGTTTCCTTTCTCTTTCCTCATTTGTTTTCTTTCTCCTTCTTCCTCACGTTTCCTTTCTCTTTCTTCCTCACTTGTTTCCTTTCTCCTTCTTCCTCACTCGTTTCCTTTCACCTTCCTCACTCGTTTCCTTTCACCTTCCTCACTTGTTTTCTTTCTCCTTCTTCCTCACGTTTCCTTTCTCCTTCTTCCTCACTTGTTTCCTTTCTCCTTCTTCACTTGTTTCCTTTCTCCTTCTTCCTCACTTGTTTCCTTTCACCTTCATCACTTGTTTCCTTTCTCTTTCCTCATTTGTTTTCTTTCTCCTTCTTCCTCACTTGTTTCCTTTCTCCTTCTTCCTCACTCGTTTCCTTTCACCTTCCTCACTCGTTTCCTCTCACCTTCCTCACTTGTTTTCTTTCTCCTTCTTCCTCACGTTTCCTTTCTCCTTCTTCCTCACTTGTTTCCTTTCTCCTTCTTCACTTGTTTCCTTTCTCCTTCTTCCTCACTTGTTTCCTTTCACCTTCATCACTTGTTTCCTTTCTTTTTCCTCATTTGTTTTCTTTCTCCTTCTTCCTCACTTGTTTCCTTTCTCCTTCTTCCTCACTCGTTTCCTTTCACCTTCCTCACTCGTTTCCTTTCACCTTCCTCACTTGTTTCCTTTCTCTTTCCTCACGTGTTTCCTTTCTCCTTCTTCCTCACTTGTTTCCTTTCTTCTTCCTCACTTGTTTCCTTTCTCGTTCCTCATTTGTTTCCTTTCTCCTTCTTCCTCACTTGTTTCCTTTCACCTTCCTCACTTGTTTCCTTTCTCTTTCCTCATTTGTTTTCTTTCTCCTTCTTCCTCACGTTTCCTTTCTCCTTCTTCCTCACTCATTTCCTTTCACCTTCCTCACTCGTTTCCTTTCACCTTCCTCACTTGTTTCCTTTCTCTTTCCTCACTTGTTTCCTTTCTCCTTCTTCCTCACGTTTCCTTTCTTCTTCCTCACTTGTTTCCTTTCTCCTTCTTCCTCAAACCTCCATCATAGTATTTGCAACATGGTTGCTGCCTGGAACCACTTCCAGCATACTTAAGTATTTAGTCACACATACTTATTTAGTATTTGATCTCCAAGTATTTGGTCCACTAGTATTCTCTCTACAAGTATTTATCTACAAGTTTTTTTTTTAAATCTCCAAATATTTTATCTACAAGAATTTTTTTTTTATTTTTTTTTTTTTTTACAACTATCTACAGGTGTTTTATCTACAGGTGTTTTATCTGCAGGTGTTTTATGTACAGTTTTTTTGTTTCTCAGTATTTTATCTCCATGTAATTTTATCTACAAACATTTTATTTACAACTATTTAATCTGCAAGTGTTATTTCAAAAGTATTTTATCCTATTTGATCAAAATCAGTGTGTAAAAAAAACAATGTATAAAATTCAGTGTAAAAAACAAGTGTACAATTTCAGTTTATAAAAAAAAATCAGTGTGTCAAAAACAGTGTATAAAATTAGTGTGTAAAATTTCAGTGTAAAAATATTCAGAGTAAATAAAACTGTGTAAAAAATCGGTGTCAAAAAAAAGTGTTAACATTCAGTGCAGAAAAAATCAGTGTATAAAAATTCAGTCTGTAAAAATCAGTGTGTAAAAAATCAGTGTAAAATTATCTGTAAACATTCAGTGTAAACAAATCAAAAATTCAGTGTAAAAATAAATCAGTGTATAAAAAAATCAATCCATACAATTTCAGTGTATAAGAAATGGTGTGTAAAAATGTAATATATACAAATGTGTATAAAGATTCAGTGTAAATAATCTGTGCATAAGATTCAGAGCATAAAAAAATCAGTGTAAAAAATTCAGAGAATAAAAGAATCAGTTTGTAAAATTCAGTGTAAAAAAATCAGTGTGTAAAAAAACATCCATCCATCCATTTTCTACCGCTTGTCCCAAACAATGTCTGAAAGAATCAGTGTGTAAAATCAGTGTGTAAAATTACAGTGTAAAAATTCAGTGTATAAAAATTAATTGTGTAAAAATGCAGTGTCAAAAATCAGTGTGTAAAAAAATCAATGTAAAAATGTACACAAAAAATATCAACAATTCAGTGTATAAAAACATCAGTAAATGTGGTGTATAAAAAAATCAGTGTATAAAAATTCAGTGTAAAACAAATCTAATTCAGTATATAAAAAAATCAGTATGTAAAAATTAAGCGTGTAAAAATTCAGCGTAAAAAAAAATCAGTGCATAAAAAATCAGTGTAAAAAAAAAATTCAGTTTTTAATAACAGTGTATACAAGTTCAGTGTGTAAAATTATGTGTATAAAGAAATCAGTGTGTATAAATGTAGTGTATAAAAAAAATCAGTGTAAAATTACACTGTAAAAAAAGTCAGTGTAAAAACATCAGTGTGTAACAAATCAATGTGTCAAATTTCAGTGTATAAAAAAATCAGTATGTAAAGATTTAGTGTAAAAAATCCATGTAAAATCTCAGCGTAAAAAACAAATCAGTGCGTAAAAATTTGTTGTATAAAAAAAACAGTGTAAAACAAATTCGGAAGTTCAGTGTGTACAATTATGTGTATAAAGACATCAGTGTGTAGAAATGTAGTGTATTAAAAAAAGTAGTGTAAAATTACACTGTAAAAAAAATTCAGCGTGAAAAAGTCAGTATGTAAAAATTCAGTGTGTAAAAAATCAGTGTAAAAAATCAGTATGTAAAAATTCAGTGTAAAAATCCATGTAATATTTCAGAGTGTAAAAAATCTGTATGTAAAAATTCAGTATGTGTAAAAAGTCACTGTAAAAAATTAATGTAAAAATTTAATGTGTAAAAAAATCAGTATGTAAAATTTTGGCGTAAAAAATCAGTGTAAAAAGAATAACAAATTCAGTGGGTAAAAACAGTGTATAAAAGTTCAGTGTGTAAAATTCTGTGTATAAAGAAATCAGTGTGTATAAATGTAGTGTATAAAAAATCAGTGTAAAATTACACTGTAAAAAAAGTCAGTGTAAAAACATCAGTGTGTAACAAATCAATGTGTCAAATTTCAGTGTATAACAAAAATCAGTATGTAAAAAATTTAGTGTAAAAAATCCATGTAAAATCTCAGCGTAAAAAACAAATCAGTGCGTAAAAATTTGTTGTATAAAAAAAATCAGTGTAAAACAAATTCAGAAGTTCAGTGTGTACAATTATGTGTATAAAGACATCAGTGTGTAGAAATGTAGTGTATTAAAAAAAAGCAGTGTCAAAATACACTGTAAAATAAATTCAGTGTGAAAAAGTCAGTATGTAAAAATTCAGTGTGTAAAAAAATCAGTGTAAAATAAATCAGTGTGTAAAAATTCAGTGTAAAAATCCGTGTTATATTTCAGAGTGTAAAAAATCAGTATGTAAACATTCAGTGTGTAAAAATTCAGTGTGTAAAAAATCACTGTAAAAAATTAATGTAAAAATGTAGTGTGTAAAAAAATCAGTATGTAAAATTTCGGTGTGTAAAAAAATAAACAATTCAGTGGGTAAAAACAGTGTATAAAAGTTCAGTGTGTAAAATTCTGTGTATAAAGAAATCAGTGTAAAATTACACTGTAAAAAAAGTCAGTGTAAAAACATCAGTGTGTAACAAATCAATGTGTCAAATTTCAGTGTATAACAAAAACCAGTATGTAAAAATTTAGTGTAAAAAAATCCATGTAAAATCTCAGCGTAAAAAACAAATCAGTGCGTAAAAAATTGTTGTATAAAAAAATCAGTGTAAAAAAAATTCAGAAGTTCAGTGTGTACAATTATGTGTATAAAGACATCAGTGTGTAGAAAATGTAGTGTATTTTAAAAAAAAGCAGTGTAAAATTACACTGTAAAAAAAAATTCAGTGTGAAAAAGTCAGTATGTAAAAATTCAGTGTAAAAAAATCAGTGTATAACAAATCAGTGTGTAAAAATTCAGTGTAAAAATCCATGTAATATTTCAGAGTGTAAAAAATCAGTATGTAAACACTCAGTGTGTAAAAATTCAGTATGTGTAAAAAATCAGTGTAAAAAATCCATGTAAAAATTTAGTGTGTAAAAAAATCAGTATGTAAAATTTTGGTGTGTAAAAAATCAGTATAAAAAAATAAACAATTCAGTGGGTAAAAACAGTGTATACAAGTTCAGTGTGTAAATTTCTGTGTATAAAGAAATCAGTGTAAAATTACACTGTAAAAACAAAAAATCAGTGTAAAACAAATCAGTGTGTAAACATTTTGTGTATAACTAATCAGTGTGTAAAAAAATCCATGTACTCAGTGTGTAAAAAACGAGTATAAAAAATCAGTGAAAAAAAATAATCCAAAATTGAGTGGGTAAAAAAGAGTGTATAAAAGTTCAGTGTATAAAGACATCGGTGTGTATAAATGTAGTGTATAAACAATCCCTGGAAAATTATGCTCTAAAAAAATTCAGTGTAAAAAAAAACAGTGTATAACAAATGAGTATGTAAAAATGTTGTGTACAAAAAGATGTTTCATACAACATGACTTAGATAGAAGAGACTTTTTAAAAGATGAATATTGAGATGATTATTTGAGAAGATTGTCATTATTTGCAGGTGCAGATGTGGACTTGAAAACAGGATCTGATCCCCACATGAGATGAGGGAGCATCAATCACGGACAAGAGTGGACGTGGGCCAGCCAGGTCCACTGGTGGAACCAGGAGAGCATCTCCCAGGTGAAATATGAAGTGAGCACAGCTCACATTCTGTCCATCACACCTAACCTTTTCACAACACATCATGATGGCCTTCTCCTGAGAAGGTCAGCCCACCGCCACGCTGGAGGTGATTGGAAAGAGCAGGTGAACATCTTCAGTCCCAAATAGCAGCCCAGGATTACATCACCACCTTAGGACCAGCACCACCAAGGTCAACTTATTTCCTCAATTGAGGAGATTTCACTTTGACATTTCCACGTCTCGTCCTCAAGATTCTTGGTTCAAAGAGTAGACAAATTCTTAGAATCTTAGACCTTCTTAGAATGCCTGAGAGGAGGTTCAAGTCCAGATAAAAACAACAACAATTCCTAAAGAACGCTAGCTCTTAGAAGGTGAGATCAGAGGACTTTTGCTTCCACACGGAGATGCACACACTTCTCTGAGTCAAGAGAACTACCTCCTCACTGAGAGAGAGAACTACCTCCTCACCGAGAGAGAACTACCTCCTCACTGAGAGAGAACTACCTCCTCACTGAGAGAGAACTACCTCCTCACTGAGAGAGAACTACCTCCTCACTGAGAGAGAACTACCTCCTCACTGAGAGAGAACTACCTCCTCACCGAGAGAGAACTACCTCCTCACTGAGAGAGAGAACTACCTCCTCACCGAGAGAGAACTACCTCCTCACTGAGAGAGAACTACCTCCTCACAGAGAGAGAACTACCTCCTCACAGAGAGAGAACTACCTCCTCACTGAGAGAGAACTACCTCCTCACTAAGAGAGAACTACTTCCTCACTGAGAGAGAGAACTACCTCCTCACTGAGAGAGAACTACCTCCTCACCGAGAGAGAACTACCTCCTCACTGAGAGAGAACTACCTCCTCACTGAGAGAGAGAACTACCTCCTCACTGAGAGAGAACTACCTCCTCACTGAGAGAGAGAACTACCTCCTCACTGAGAGAGAGAACTACCTCCTCACCGAGAGAGAGAACTACCTCCTCACTGAGAGAGAGAACTACCTCCTCACAGAGAGAACTTTCTTTGCTCACAGTGACGTCATCGCTAACGGCTTAGCAGCTAACGGCAGGCGGGGTGTGATTGGTGACACACCTGTTCAGTGTTGTCTTCCCACCTGGCTGGATCCACATGAAGGTACTGCGTCCTTCTTGGTTTATTGTGGGAGAGAAATGGTCACGCCACTGCACCGTCTTCCAGTCTGCCGCCATCTTTGTTTGTAGGCAACCAACATTTCATTGATTTGACCTCTTCTTGGTTCATATACAACACTAATTCAATATTTTAGTTCAAGTATCAGTAGAGTGGAAAAACAAGTTGACTTTATCTATCAATCAACCCATATTTGATTGTATTTACAAGCTGCAAAGTACGTAAAAATATCTTCTCAACATCACAAAATGCCACAAATTCAGTCGGCAGTTTTAAATATTCTGCTCCGAATATCTTTGTCTATTTCCGGAGATTGACGTCAGTGAAGTAACACTTCTGCACTCTGACCATATTATTAGGGCAGTCATACTGGAAATATGCAAACATTATACAAAATGTGCAATCCTTATGTAAGACAAGAACACATATGCTTTTATTTTGAAATGGTAAATAAATATCCAACAATTGAGTGAACAGACGGAGGCTCCTCTCATTATACTCTCTAAAAACATCCAGCAACAATACTTTATTTACATGTCCTGACCTGAAAATGAACCAAATATGAGTGATATTGTTATTATAAGTGCTAACACAGACAGACTATTGATAGCAGTGAGCTAATGCTAGCTTACGCTGCTATTGACGACACACTATAAGATGGCGGCCTCTTCTGCTTGGTCTGAAACTTGCTAAAAGTCAATTCCTGCATCTGTCACCTGCTAGTAGACAAATGTGGCCACAGGCTGCTCCACTATCACATCAAAAAAGACACTTCCTGCAGGAACTTCTTTTTGAACCCTTCATGAGGATTGTGATTGACTCTTCATCTAAACGGAATGATGTGAGCATCCCAACCGTCGGCATCCCAGCGAGAGTGGAAATATTACACAAAGTGTTTTATTGTGGTTAGTTTGTATGTTTAGCACCTAGCAATGCTGCTAATGCTATAGCGTCACAATAAAGCTACATCCGTTTAGCACTCGGCTTCTGAAACCTATTGCTCATCTTCTTTGTGTTCAGGCTCAGTAAAGCAAATAGAACTGGATGTTTCCATCCCTTTGGTAAGTAGGAACAATCTTGAGGGTAGCAGTCGGTGTGGGGTGGTGTAAGGGAGGGTAAGTCTGTCATTGGGGTCTTTGGGTGGGCACCCTGCTTCATCAACGTTTCATTGATTGAAGCCCACGACGTCTCCAGAGGACTCAACAGTGTACCTAGTGTCCCAGGTACACCCCCCTCCATGCCATACCCTCCATATCCTGTCGGACTCTGCATGGCAGGGTCGTCCTTTTCCCTGAGTCAGGCCTAAGCCTGAACGCATACCATTGTCTCTTATTTTACTGCCCAGTTGGGGTCCTTGCGCTTTATCCAGAGCACTTGCCATGGACTTGATAGCCTGTTGGAGGGAGCGTCCCTTCACCCCCATTTTTCTCAACAGACTGATGGTAGATGTGGCAACAAATCCCCTGCATCCCACCTCTACTGGGAACATGCTGGTCTTCCAGCCGTTCTGGGATGCTTCAGCTGCCAGGTCAGAATATTTGTTTCGTAAGCCTCTTCAACAACTTCTTGCCATGGTACTGTCAGTGTCAGCTCCACCACATAAGCCAGCTCTGCTGTTGGAGACCACAGGACCATGTCTGGCCGGAGTGTTGTAGCCATTATTTCTGGGGGAAACACAAGCTTTTTATCAAGGTCCACTTCCAATTTCCAATCTCGAGCCGACTGCAGGATGCTTGCATTATTTTGGTGTTGTTTGACACTCTTGTTGTTGGCCAGCTGGTACAAAATGTGTGAAGTGGACCTTTCCTGCTGGTGTTTGTGGGAGATTGTTTTGTGGTGGTTCGCCTCAGTTCCAGCTTTAATGCAAGTTCTCTGAGTACTTGGTGATGTTGCCAAGTATAGTGTCCTCGGGTGAGACTTATAGTACACCCTGATAGGAGATGCCGGTACTTGACAGAGGGAACAGGCAAGATCTTCTCCGTAGCAGGTTTTCAGATTTAGGGGGGAAGGTAGCAGGTGGTACGTGGCTCTGATGATAAAACTCAGCCGTGCTCCCTCCATCTGCCAGATGTCATACCAGTTGAGCTTTTTCTTCTCCAGGCTTTCCCAGTTGGTCCATCTCCCCTGCTTGGCCATTGAGACGACTTTAGCATGTCGCTCTCCCTCCTCCTGTCTCCTGACTTCCTCTACTACTAGCCCTCTCTTCTGCTCTGATGTTGCTTTGTGCCATAGGGGAGCTCAAAAAGATAAGGTTCTGGATCCATGGTTTGTCCCAAAGTAATCGTTGTTGGCTCTCAAAAAGTCTGCTTGATTAGCATTGTTGTTGATGGGGAAGGGATTTGAGGTTCCTCCTCTACGTCACTGGCTTCCTCATTATCTATTAAAATGGCTGGGAAATCTCCATGATACTATTTGGATCATCTCTATTTACTCGCAAACTTTGGCTGCCTTTTGGTGTCATCAATCAGATTTACATGATAATAGTTTTAATATAGAGGCAACTTGTTCTGCTACTTTGAGTCGTGTAGGCAATGATAGAGAAGAACAAGTTAGATAAATATACTTCACTTCACTTCACTTCAATGAGATCTTTCTGATGAAATGGTTTATGTTTATTAGGTTACGTACACAAAATCGTTGTGTTTTTAAAGTCACCTTCAGCAAAAATAAAGACTATGTTGTTGTTGTCGTATGCAATATATATATATATATATATATATATATATATATATATATATGTATATCAGTGACGTGCAGTGAGGTTGATGGCTGGTGAGGCACTGACTTCATCACAGTCAGATTTACAAACATATGAACCCTAAAGAGTATCTTATTCACCATTTGATTGGCAGCAGTTAACGGGTTATGTTTAAAAACTCATACCAGCATTCTTCCCTGCTTGGCACTCAGCATCAAGGCTTGGAATTGGGGGTTAAATCACCAAAAATGATTCCCGGGCGCGGCGTCACCGCTGCCCACTGCTCCCCTCACCTCCCAGGGGGTGATCAAGGGGATGGGTCAAATGCAGAGGACACATTTCATTACACCTAGTGTGTGTGTGACAATCATTGCTACTTTAACTTAACTTTAACTTTACACATACAAACTGTAGCACACAAAAAAGCACATTTAATAAAAAAACGTTATTATGGTCTTACCTTTACTTAGAAATGAAGTCTATGCGCCGCAACTAAAGCCCTCACTTAAACTTTCCACGTGCAAGATTGAATCTATTTAAAAAAGTGTAACCTAGGGTTTATAAATGTGGCCTATACTGTATGAAACTACAAAATAACAAACACGGAGGCTCCAGTTTACACGAGGACCACTTTATTTACCTTCTTTCAAAAACTTCCGCTCCACTCCAACGTGTCAAAATTCCGCTCTTAGCGCCTTCAAAATAAAAGCTCAAGGCATATACTGTATAACAGCGCATAACAGGAACTTAACATCACAAAGAGGAATGCCCATGAAAATAGGTTACAAAAGTTATTTAATAAGAAGCCAAAAAGTGCAAAAACAATAATGTTCGTGTTGGAGGAGTTGTGAATTAGGTACACCTGCAGTCTGCAGTATTTTTTTTGCACTTTTTGGCTTCTTATGAAATAACTTTTTTAAATAGATTCAATCTTGCACATGGAAAGTTTAAGTGTGGGCTTTAGTTGATATAACAATTCTACGGCGGGGGTGCAGGAGGCGAGCCTCAGCCACTTTTGCAGCCGTTTTATGATCGCTCAGCACAAGAAATACTTTACACACATACAGTTGTTGACAAAATACACTGTACATTATATACCTCAGCTAACTAAACTATGGAAATGTATAATATAATTCATATAGCAATACAGTCTCACTGCACAGCAGGCCAGCAGTTAGCCCAGTCATTGCGCAATCCATGTTGAGGCACTGAGTGACGTGCCTCAACTGGCTGCTGTTCACCGCACCGTCTCTTCTCAGTATTTGAACGGCAAATGTGAAAATTCAGCGATTTTGAATAAAAATAATCTAAAACTGGTGAAGTTAAATGGAAAATAACTTTATAGTATAATCACTGGATATATTTAACAATTTAATATATATTTTTTTCTTTTTAAATTTTTTTTCTTTCCATGATGGCAGGTGAGGCCCCGCCACTGATATATATATATATATATATATATATATATATATATATATATATATATATATATATATATATATATATATATATATATATATATTATATATATATACAAATCCCAAAAGCAGTGAAGTAATCAGGTTGTGTAAATGTTAAATAAAAAGAGAATACAACAAATCCTTTTCAACTTATATTCAACTGAATAGACTGCAAAGACAAGATATTTCATGTTCACACTGACAAACTTTGGTATTTCTTGCAAATAATCATGAAGTTAGAATTTGTTGTCAGCAACACGTTGCAAAGAAGTTGTCAAAGTTGCATTTTTATCAGTGTGTTACATGGCCATCGAGTCCAGCTTTTGATTTGAATGTATAAGCATTAAGCTAGCATAGAGCGTGGTGCTTTGAGGTTGTCATTGTATTAGTTGAAATGTCAGCAGGATAATCGTATGCTTATGCAAGTAATAATTCTATTTTCACACGCTCCTTGAAAGGCGATAGTGTCGGCGTGACATTTAAGGTCCGGCAGATAACAAAAACACGTCGCTCATCTTGCGCTAATATTGGGACGAGCACACATGAATCCTTAATGAGGGTCAATTTGGGAAGTTGTGATGACACACGCATGCGAGCGCGACTCTTTCTGGAAGGTACTTCCCTGCAGGTAATGATCCTAAAGTACTTGCCTGCAGGTAATGATCCTAAAGTACTTGCCTGCAGGTAATGATCCTAATGCTAACAATGCCAGGCAATTTTCCCTCTAATTTGTCAAGTGTGAGCAAACACAAAAATTACAATGACAATAACAAAAAAATCATGTTTTTCATGATCTGTGTGCTAGTATTGTATGTCTGGATGGAGGTCCTGCTTTGGAAATAATGTGTACCCCTTTCAGAGTTGACATTTAGTTCCAATGAAAACATTCACATGTTGCACAATGAGATGTAAGCATGTGTCGGAGGCAGATATTTACATATATCCGAATTTAAGTGTTACTTCTTTTCATTTCATTTCCATATTACAAAACAGCTAGTGTTTTTCTTCCAAAATGTGGTCTTTTGGTTGTCTGCAAAACTGAAGTGAGGAATGTTAGAGAGAGAGATAATAAGCATTTGTTTTGGCTAGAGAGACATGACTGCCAGGGACTTAAGAGGGGAGAGGGTTTTCGGGGGGGGGGGGGGCAGACCACCTTAGCGAAGCGATTGAATGTTCTATGCTGGACTGGTCTCAATGTATATATGCAAAGCTTTGCAAATATATTACAAAATAACTATTCTGTCTCTGGTGGTTTTTCTACTCAGCTTTAAGTGTCGTAAAGAGCTTGGGAGCGACTTGTGACTTGAATTCCCTGGGAGGAACAACTGGTCCAACGTGTAAGTTTGTTTGTAAAATATATATTTTTTATTACTATTTATTTAATATAATAACAACATTTCATGATTAATTTTTGTGTGAATGCTCCACATATATGGTTTTCTACACCAAAATTTGTCTCATTCATTCACACATATTTCTTCTTCTTTTTCCTCTCCAGATTTTGGCGCCCTCTACCTTCCCCATTCTTCATCCCATTCAAAGCGTTCCAACTTCAAACTGTTCAGCCTATTTGGGAATCGCAGGCGTCCCCTTGACAAATTAAAAAAGTTCCCAAATTTCCCAGAAATGCAGTTTTTGCAGGACATTTTTCCCATTCAAAATGAATTGGCCATTTTTAAAGATATTCAAACGATTCCACCTTCAACATATCCCACTCATCACCTTCAACAGTTTTTCAGCAGTCCCAGTTTTTAGGGACATTTTCTCCATTCAAAATGAATGAATCCTCATTCAAACATCTATCATTCCCACATTTTCCAACCGATTCAAAGCATCCATTAACACATTCAACTCATCCTGGACATTCAAACTAACATTTCTACACGTTCAACACATTATAAGGAATTCCTATTTTTTTGGTAACCCTATTTCCAACCGAATAGTTGGAAAAGTGCGATGACTCCTTTCACATTTTTTAACCCATTTCAAGCATTCCACTGTCAAAACATTCCTCTTAGTTAGGAACTTAAAAAATTCCCAGTTTTCCATAATACAATTTCTCAATTTTCGACCGATTTAAACAATTCCAACACCAACCAATTCAGCTGATTTAGGACATTTTCCAAAAAAATCCCATTTTTCCCAAAATTCCAGGAAGTTCCCATTGAAATGCAGAGGTGGGTAGAGTAGCCAGAAATTGTACTCAAGTAAGAGTACTGTTACTTTAGAGATTTATTACTCAAGTAAAAGTAAGGAGTAGTCACCCAAATATTTACTTGAGTAAAAGTAAAAAGTATGTTGTGAAAAAACTACTCAAGTACTGAGTAACTGATGAGTAACATATACACACACACACATATATATATATATATATATATATATATATATATATATATATATATATATATATATATATATATATATATATATATATATATATGTATACATACATTGATATATACAGTATATAATTTATATTTATTTATTTTGCCGTTTTTGTTTACATGTTAAAGGTGTTTTAATGAATATACATGCATGTTTAACACATATAGATTCCTTTCTTTCATGAAAACAAGAATATAAGTTGGTGTATTACCTGATTCTGATGACTTGCATTGATTGTAATCAGACAGTAGTGATGATAACGTCCACGTTTTCAAATGGAGGAGGAAAAAAGTTCCTCCTTTCTGTCTAATACCACATGAAAGTGGTTGGTTTTTGGCTTCTTATTTGTCCAGCTTCCATATTCGTTTTTATACACTTTACAAGAAATACATTGGCTGCAAACTCCGTAGCTTGCTAGCTTGCTAGCTTGTTTGCACTGGCTTTCGGAGACTCTTATTTTGAAAGCGCAGGCGCGATGGAGTGGCACTTTTATTGTGAAGACAGGAACTGTGCAGTCAGTCTTTAGGCTTTTGACGGGATGTACGGTTAAAATAAAAAATAGTCTTTTTTCCTTCACACTTTTGATTGATTGATTGGAACTTTTATTAGTAGATTGCACAGTACAGTACATATTCCGTACGATTGACCACTAAATGGTAACACCCCAATAAGTTTTTCAACTTGTTTAAGTCAGGTCATGTGACCCCTGGCTCTGTTTGATTGGTCCAATGTCACCAGTGACTGCATCTGATTGGTGGAACGAAGGGAAACGTCACCAGTAAGGCAGGCACTATGAAGGTCTGTCCGACAGACCAAAACAAACAAAGCGTGCATTAACAGATGGATAAAAATTAGTAGTGAGTAGCGAGCTGAATGTAGATAAAAGTAGCGGAGTAAAAGTAGCGTTTCTTCTCTATAAATATACTCAAGTAAAAGTAAAAGTATGTTGCATTAAAACTACTCTTAGAAGTACAATATATCCCAAAAGTTACTCAAGTAGATGTAACGGAGTAAATGTAGAGCGTTACTACCCACCTCTGTTGAAATGTATGGGACATTTCCCCAAGTATCACATTTAGCTCATTTTTCAAGCTATTCCAACATCAACACATTCCACTCATCCAACTACAACTTTCCCAAGTTCCAATCCTGATTCCCTTTTTTCCTGGAAATTCTGACTCTTCAACATTGAAACTATTCTTCCATTCATACTACATTCTGTCAACATTTCACTTCAACTTCAGCATTGGAGCGTTCACACACAATTCCTTCAGGAATGACTTCATGGAGTTCTAATTGAAGGTTGTTAATCAACGAGAGTAGAATAAGCACGTCCAACATCACACATTATGAGTGAGTGCACTGGCTAATTGCCATGAGTGCATTTGTTGGTGCACGTGAGAAAGAGCGAGCGGGTGCTGTTGATATGACAGATGACAAAGTTGCTTTTGGTTTGGTTTGTAGGGCAGAAAATGCTCCATAGACACTTTTTGACCAATGTTTTTGCTCATGTGTTCTGCCATGATTGCTAGCAATGTAGCTAATGCACGTCTGCCAGCAAGAGGAGGAGGTTTAGATCATTCCATAAACTTCTATTCTGGCAGGTGAGCACACATCACACTGTGGCTGCTCTCAGACCCCCAAGTAGAAGCGACAGTAGAACTTAATGCCGTCTTCCCGCCATGCTGTGCGGTACATTACTCGCACTCGGCAAACTCATTTTCTCCCCAAGGCTGTGGGCGAGTGTCAAAGTGTATATAACCATAAATGTATCTTCTGTTACGACGTCTTTGTTCATGATTGATTACAACAACCGCTGAACACCCCTCAGGTTGTCAGATTTGAGACTACAGCCCAGTTTGGAGAAAACTATCTATAAATCACACAAAGTCCACTTCCTGTGACACAATGAACCACGGATTTGTTTAGCAGAGTTCTTATAGCCCAGTGATTGGCATATACCAGTCCTTGGGACATGGTTCTAAGAACGACCACACTCCAGTTCAGTTATAGGAAGTACCCTTCCCCATATAAGAGTTCTTATAGCCCAGTGATTGGCATATACCAGTCCTTGGGACATGGTTCTCAGAACGACCACACTCCAGTTCAGTTATAGGAAGTACCCTTCCCCATATAAGAGTTCTTATAGCCCAGTGATTAGCATATACCAGTCCTTGGGACATGGTTCTAAGAACGACCACACTCCAGTTCAGTTATAGGAAGTACCCTTCCCCATATAAGAGTTCTTATAGCCCAGTGATTGGCATATACCAGTCCTTGGGACATGGTTCTAAGAACGACCACACTCCAGTTCAGTTATAGGAAGTACCCTTCCCCATAGGGACTATTCCTTCTCACCTTGGCACATAGCTGGGAGTGCTGGAGACCTTGGTGAGAAACACGTGTGACGCAGATCCGCCTGCGAGCCGTGACGTCGTCCTTTAGCGCCTCACCCACCACTGCTAAGCAACCAACAACCTGTAATCCAAAGAGGTTAATTAGGTCTTCAAAAAGTGATGCAATTTTGTAAGTATAGCCAGACCTGTGTTTATTTCCGTACCTGAGGGTTATGGCCACAACTGTTGCCTTCCTGAGAGGTCCTCACGTGAAGGCAACAGTTGTGGCTGAAAGAGAACTGAGAAAAGTAATGACAAGTGCTAATAATGGATATTTATATTATTGTTTCCATTTCCAGGAACGTTCCAGTTGCAAATCCGACTAAGAACTCAGAAATTCCGACTTTCCTGTACAAATGGAACGCACCAAGAGCCAGGTTATCAGGAAGTTAGCCAGATGACCAGGAAGTTAGCCAGGATATTAGGGAAGTTAGCCAAGCTGCCAAGAAGTTAGCCACACTTTCAGGAAGTTAGCCACACTCTCAGGAAGTTAGCCACACTTTCAGGACGTCAGCCACATTCTGAGGAGGTTAGCCACACTTTCAGGAAGTTAATCAGATTTTCAGGAATTTAGCCACACTTTCAGGAAGTTAGCCACATTTTCAGGAAGTTAGCCACACTCTCAGGAAGTTAGCCAGACTGAGGGAAGTTAATGTACAAACAATCATACACACACAACACATCTCATCTATTGTGTTGTTGTGAACGACATCATGGATGTAACATCAATGTACAAACAATCACACACACACACACAACACATCTCATCTGTTGTGTTGTTGTGAACGACATCATTTATGAAACATCAATGTACAAACAATCATACACACACAACACATGTCATCTGTTGTATTGTTGTGAACGTCATCATGGATGTAACATCAATGTACACACAATCATACACACACAACACATTTCATCTGTTGTGTTGTTGTGAACATCATCATGGATGTAACATCAATGTACAAACAATCATACACACACAACACATGTCATCTGTTGTGTTGTTGTGAACGACATCATGGATGTAACATCAATGTACAAACAATCATACACACACAACACATGTCATCTGTTGTGTTGTTGTGAACGTCATCATGGATGTAACATCAATGTACACACAATCATACACACACAACACATTTCATCTGTTGTGTTGTTGTGAACATCATCATGGATGTAACATCAATGTACAAACAATCATACACACACAACACATGTCATCTGTTGTGTTGTTGTGAACGACATCATGGATGTAACATCAATGTACAAACAATCATACACACACAACACATGTCATCTGTTGTGTTGTTGTGAACGACATCATGGATGTAACATCAATGTACAAACAATCATACACACAACACATGTCATCTGTTGTGTTGTTGTGAACGACATCATGGATGTAACATCAATGTACACACAATCATACACACACAACACATGTCATCTGTTGTGTTGTTGTGAACGACATCATGGATGTAACATCAATGTACAAACAATCATACACACACAACACATCTCATCTGTTTGTGTTGTTGTGAACGACATCATGGATGTAACATCAATGTACAAACAATCATACACACACAACACACGTCATCTGTTTGTGTTGTTGTGAACGACATCATGGATGTAACATCAATGTACACACAATCATACACACACAACACATGTCATCTGTTGTGTTGTTGTGAACGACATCATGGATGTAACATCAATGTACAAACAATCATACACACACACAACACATGTCATCTGTTGTGTTGTTGTGAACGTCATCATGGATGTAACGTCAATGTACAAACAATCATACACACACAACACATGTCATCTGTTGTGTTGTGAACGACATCATGGATGTAACATCAATGTACAAACAATCATACGCACACAACACATGTCATCTGTTGTGTTGTTGTGAACGACATCATGAATGTAACATCAATGTACAAACAATCATGCACACACAACACACATCTGTTGTGTTGTTGTGAACGACATCATGGATGTAACATCAATGTACAAACAATCATACACACACAACACATTTCATCTGTTGTGTTGTTGTGAACGACATCATGGATGTAACATCGATGTACAAACAATCATACACACACAACATACGTCATCTGTTGTGTTGTTGTGAACGACATCATGGATGTAACATCAATGTACACACAATCATACACACACAACACATGTCATCTGTTGTGTTGTTGTGAACGACATCATGGATGTAACATCAATGTACACACAATCATACACACACAACACATGTCATCTGTTGTGTTGTTGTGAACGACATCATGGATGTAACATCAATGTACACACAATCATACACACACAACACATGTCATCTGTTGTGTTGTTGTGAACGACATCATGGATGTAACATCAATGTACACACAATCATACACACACAACACATGTCATCTGTTGTGTTGTTGTGAACGACATCATGGATGTAACATCAATGTACAAACAATCATACACACACAACATATGTCATCTGTTGTGTTGTTGTGAACGACATCATGGATGTAACATCAATGTACACACAATCATACACACACAACACATGTCATCTGTTGTGTTGTTGTGAACGACATCATGGATGTAACATCAATGTACACACAATCATACACACACAACACATGTCATCTGTTGTGTTGTTGTGAACGACATCATGGATGTAACATCAATGTACAAACAATCATACACACACAACATATGTCATCTGTTGTGTTGTTGTGAACGACATCATGGATGTAACATCAATGTACAAACAATCATACACACACAACACACGTCATCTGTTGTGTTGTTGTGAACGACATCATGGATGTAACATCAATGTACACACAATCATACACACACAACACATGTCATCTGTTGTGTTGTTGTGAACGACATCATGGATGTAACATCAATGTACAAACAATCATACACACACAACATATGTCATCTGTTGTGTTGTTGTGAACGACATCATGGATGTAACATCAATGTACACACAATCATACACACACAACACATGTCATCTGTTGTGTTGTTGTGAACGACATCATGGATGTAACATCAATGTACACACAATCATACACACACAACACATGTCATCTGTTGTGTTGTTGTGAACGACATCATGGATGTAACATCAATGTACAAACAATCATACACACACAACATATGTCATCTGTTGTGTTGTTGTGAACGACATCATGGATGTAACATCAATGTACAAACAATCATACACACACAACACACGTCATCTGTTGTGTTGTTGTGAACGACATCATGGATGTAACATCAATGTACACACAATCATACACACACAACACATGTCATCTGTTGTGTTGTTGTGAACGACATCATGGATGTAACATCAATGTACAAACAATCATACACACACAACATATGTCATCTGTTGTGTTGTTGTGAACGACATCATGGATGTAACATCAATGTACACACAATCATACACACACAACACATGTCATCTGTTGTGTTGTTGTGAACGACATCATGGATGTAACATCAATGTACACACAATCATACACACACAACACATGTCATCTGTTGTGTTGTTGTGAACGACATCATGGATGTAACATCAATGTACAAACAATCATACACACACAACATATGTCATCTGTTGTGTTGTTGTGAACGACATCATGGATGTAACATCAATGTACAAACAATCATACACACACAACACACGTCATCTGTTGTGTTGTTGTGAACGACATCATGGATGTAACATCAATGTACAAACAATCATACACACACAACACACGTCATCTGTTGTGTTGTTGTGAACGACATCATGGATGTAACATCAATGTACAAACAATCATACACACACAACACATGTCATCTGTTGTGTTGTTGTGAACGACATCATGGATGTAACATCAATGTACACACAATCATACACACACAACACATGTCATCTTTTGTGTTGTTGTGAACGACATCATGGACGTAACATCAATGTACAAGTTGGCAGTACAAAACTTCAAAGGCGCTCTTATTTTTTTGAACAGCCTCAAGTCGTCTCTTTACTCGTCAAGCAGCACACTTCCACCTCCTTCACAATAATAGCGCGGTGCGCCACATCCTGTCTGACAAAATAAAGGTTTGAAAAAAGTACCTTCCACAATGATAATGCACTTAAAGCACTTATCCATACATTCACACAATCATGATGCTCTGACCTAAGATATTGGTCCAAAGGTGTATTGTTTTACAAGAAATGTGAGGATTTAATTCAATATTGGTCTGAATAACTTTATTTATTGTTTCTTATATTGCTATTGTTATTCAATTATTATTATTATTTTACTTGTTGTCGTTTATCCCTTCCTAATTTATATCCATTTTTTTCCCTTCCATCTATTTTGGCGGGGGGTAGCTGGAGCCTATCCCAGCATCATCATAAACTACATTGAAAATGGAGTTTAATAAATGGTTTGACATGAATGATTAATGTTGATTATCAATGCAAATAATTGTGCTGATTATTTCTGTGTTAATGTTGTGTAATGTGTGAATGTCCACACAAGAAGGAGGCTGGAAGCTGATGTTTTATTTATTGAAATGGTGTGCAACCTAAAAGGTGATATAGTGGATCCATGCTGGTTTGAAAAGTATGAAAGAAGAGCTGCCATGTGGCTCATCCGTGAAGGTTGATTTTTGTGTGTGACGTGTGTGTGTGTGTGTGTGTGAGCTTCATGGAGTGGCTTTTCTTTCTCTTCTTCTCTGACACTCATTTCCTGGTGTCAGGACGCAGGTGTGTTACTGGCAGGTACACTCTGCTATTCTTATTCTCCTTGTGCGGCACACAGCAGCCAGGCAGCACCAGGCTCTTCATTCTGCTGCCAGAAGTCCTGCTGCTTGACACAATATTTGTCTTCATGCATCTTTTGTGTCCAAACTATTCCAATTATCTGGCCCAGCGCTTTATTATCATATACAAATAGCTGATAACTGCCATTTTGTTGCCATCTGGTGGCCAACAAATGTACATCCAAGTGAATACATGCACAGCATATACTTATATGACCCAATCCAAACAACCTTCCCTAGTCATGCTGCAGGAAAAACTATTGGACTAGCGGGAAAAAGTCAACACACATCACACAACCTGCTCACTGAACTCTGTGGATATTCTAAAAACAATATACTATAGTGATATAGAAGTAGCTAAAACACTGTGGATGGATGTTAGCCGCTAGCTTGCTAGCCATGTCTTAAAGCAGCTCTTCCTGAGGGTGTTTCAGTGTTATAACTTCACCTTTATCTTGACTTTTTACACCATTCTCCCTTTTCTGTCTACACACTGTGTCTGCTTGTAAGTACTCTGTGTGTGTGCGCTGCCCAACATGCTCCTCTGCTCCTAAAAGCAGCAATGTCATGACGTGACCACGCGCCCATTAAAAAAATAAATAAATGGGGAAGCGGTACTTTTCAAACAGAGTATAGTACCGTTTTTGATGAATTAGTACTGCGATACTATACCAGTACTAGTATACCTTACACCACTATGATGATGATGTTTGATACTATACCAGTACTAGTATACATTACAGCACTATGATGATGATGTGTGATACTATACCAGTACTAGTATACCTTACACCACTATGATGATGATGTTTGATACTATACCAGTACTAGTATACCTTACAGCACTATGATGATGATGTTTGATACTATACCAGTACTAGTATACATTACACCACTATGATGATGATGTTTGATACTATACCAGTACTAGTATACATTACACCACTATGATGATGATGTTTGATACTATACCAGTACTAGTATACCTTACAGCACTATTTGATTGACACAAGTCAATCTCATGAAGACTCCATGCTGTGAATGATGTGAGCATAAAAAGTGAGTCATGACTGGATCGTGTCCTGATCAGACGCTTGGTACTTGAAGGGTTTGGGCGTCACAGGGATGGTCACTCCCTCCCGGCTGATAAAAGTCTGAAGTATAAATCACAGACTAATTAGCTGATGTAAGCGTTACGAGCGCTAACGACCACTGGAGGTGCTTTCACTTCCGTCGTCTGCTCACTCGCTACATTCTCTTCTCCCAGCGACTTATTCCACCTGTCATCCCCAAAGTCCTTCAGGAAATCACTTCCTTTATATTCATGAATGCACCTTGACAGCGGCGTGCATCACAGCCTGAAAGTCTACCGTTAATTACACACTATTAGTCACTACCTTTTTACTGCGCTTTAAACACAGCGGCTTAGAAAACGGTGCGGATCATTTGTGGATTTTTCTTGGCTGACGACCATTAAGCAAGTTTTCATGAAACACACGCAGGTACACTGAAATGGTGTGTTATCGTCTGTGCTACGGTACCAACATGTATTTACATATTTTTCCATACTCTATGATACTTTGCTTGATACTACTTTGCTTAAACATTTAAGGTATGTAAATAAACATATACAGAATAATCCTGTGTAAATAGCTCATTTCACAACATATATATCTGCGGCTTATAGTCCGGTGCAGCTAATATATGGAAATAATGTTTTTATTGTACATGTAGTGGGTGCGGCTTGTATACCAGTATTTTTGTAGTCTGGAAAATATGGTACTGTTCCATCAAATGGGGTGGGGGGACATGTTATTTTGTAGACTAACAGATACTACATTACTTCATTTGGAAACAATTAAGGTATGCAAATAAACATTTCTGTGTAAATAAGTCATTTCACATCCGTATATATCTGCGGCTTATAGTCCAGTGCGACTTATATATGGAAATACATATTTTTCTCTCTGAAATTGAGTTGGTGCGTCTTACAAAACGGTGCGCTGTACAGTCCGGCAAATACGGTAGCTAGGAAGGACACGCTTTAACGCAATCCACGGTGGCATTGTGCCTCTACAAAACGGGACTACTCCCTTTTGTGAACGCCGCTCGGGACACGGAGCCACACAGATAGTCCTCCAGGTGAGAAAAAAGAGAAAAAGGTGCAAAGATTACAGGTTCACCTTCAGCGCGTGTCCATTATGATGCTAATCAGTGAGGATGGTTTGGTGTTTTAAGGCGGGCAAATGTGCTGATGAGGAGTGGCCAATAAAGCCAGCTTATCGCCCGGTGGCATCGGCGAGGAAGCCCTTGCTTAAATGTCACGGGCACGGGCTCTTACACGCCAGGTAATTAGAGAGGAAGGTGAGCTGGTCATTACCGCTGATAAGAAAAAGTCAGCAGACGTTCTGAGACGCTGCACACAATTCCATGGCTGTATAATCCCTGCTTAAGAAGCATGTTTACTGTGTGGAACACTTTGTTTATTCATGGCAATGGAGTGCATCGCTATTGATTCAGCTTGAATAATAACGGCAAAGCTCAAAACGTAATAATAGCTTTTTAATTAAAAGGTGACATGGTAGAGCGTCTCATTTGAACGCTCCCTTCAGGATTTCATGCAATATTTGGTTTCCTTTTCTGTGCTCCTTCAAATCATTTCAACCTTGCCCACCATTCACAATCCTCATGGAAGGAAATGCTTTCTAACTTGTCAAATATGGCAAATAATAGAAAAGGCTCTATAGCCCGCACACTTTTTTGGAGCTAGACCGTGTAGTATTTTATACGTAAGTAGTAAAACCTTAAAGTCACATCTTAAGTGCACAGGAAGCCAGTGCGGGTGGGCCAGTATAGGTATATATAAATATATATATATATATAAGTATATATGTAAAGGTATATAAAGTATAGGCGTAATATGATCAAACTTTCTTGTTCTTGTCAAAAGTCTAGCAGACACATTTTGTACCAACTGTAATCTTTTAATGCTCCGGACTAACAGACACTATAATTGCCTGTGACCGGGCTTGCTCTAGTGTAGCTAGTCAAGTGTGACTCAAACAGTAGTCTATGTTCCTAGACCGGATGATGGTGCCTTCCTGGTTAGGGTGAAGGCCGTCCCTCATCAAAATGGTAAACGGTGGTCAACAAGCCGGTTTGCCCCAGAAAGAGGGCCAATTATCAATAGACGTTAGTCCCTGTTCTCTACAGAAGCTAGCCAGCCACTTGTTAAGCGAGACTAATCTGCTATATCTCTCATCATTGCCTCTCGCAGGCAGGGGGGCAGAGACAATTACTCCATGCCTGGACATTTTTCTAGCGAGATCACAAGTCCGAGCTATGTTCCTCTTTGTAATCTCTGACTGTCTCATCCTAGTGTCATTGGAGCCAACGTGTACATCTATGTTAGCATAGCTAGTGGTGCAATTAGCCTGTCATATGTGTTTACTAGGCCTGTTGCGAGTTAGCTCCCTAAGATTAGCTTCAATGTCAGGTGCTCTGGCCCCAGGAATTCACTTAATTGTGGCTGGTTTGCTAAGCTTTATGTTTCGGGTGATGGAGTCCCCTATGACTAAGGTGTGTTGCCCGGTAGACTGGAGTGTAGGACTAGCTAAAGGGCTAAATCTATTATACGTCTCAACTGGTTCACCGTTGCTTATAAGCCGCTTAGGGCTGCTATAAGCTAGGCTAGTTAGCGCGCTACAGCTAACGCTAGCAGATGTGTCCGCAACGTCTAAAGTTAGGAGATTACTCTGCTCTAACTGGCGGACACGGCCCTCTAGCAGAGCCAACCTATCCATGAGAAGGGTGCACGAAGAGCAGGGAGCCATACTCACGGTATTTCTGTCACCGAGTCAAGTTCTTGCTGTCTTCAGGGAAGTGGTCGCGACGTGTGAGGAGCAGACGCCTTCAGACCGACAACACCTTTCTTCGCGCTAGCTTCGTTAGCTTAGCAGCTAGCTAGCTCATCCTCAATACACTTTGTGTGTACGTGTATAAATGTGTGTATGTGTATTTATATGTTTATATGTGTATATATGTATGTGTGTATAATATACATTAATATTTATGTGTGTATAAATGTATATACAAGTATATATGTGTATGTATATGTATACATGTATATATGTATGTGTATATATATATATATATATTATACATGTATATATGTATGTGTATATATATATATATTATACATGTATATTTATGTGTATATAAGTGTATATATGTGTATATGTGTATGTATAGAAAAGTGTATATACAGTATGTGTTTATATATACTGTATATGTAGTGTATATATGTGTATATGTATTTGTATGTATATGTGAATGTGTATATATGTATATATATGTGTGTATATATATATATATATATATATATATATATATATATATATATATATATATATATATATATTAATAGCAGGGGAACAGTGCACAACCACACACACACACACACACACACACACACACACACACACACACACACACACACACACACATATATAAATATATATATATATATATATATAATGTGTGTGTGTGTGTATATATATATATTTATATGATGTGTATTTGTATGTATATGTGTATGTGTATATATGTATATATATATATATATATATATAAATATATATATATGTGTATATATATATATATATATATATATATATATATATAAATATATATATATGTGTATATATATATATATACATATATATATATATGCATATATATATATATATGCATATATATATATATATGTGTATATATATATATATACATATATATATATATATATAAATATATATATATATATATATATATATATATATATATATATATATACGTATATATATATATATATATATATATACGTATATATATATATATATATACATATATATATATATATATATATATATATATATATATATATATATATATATATATATATATATATATATATATATATATATATATATATATATATTACTTTACCAGCCAATTTTTTTTTAGCCCAACTCGGCCCCCAAGTCAGAAAGTTAGGACTCCCTTGTTCAATACTCAGAGGAATTTGAGGCGCAGGTGTTTTTACGGTGCGTTCAAGGACCGCTGAACAGAGTCGGACACAACACCCGCCAGAGATAGTAAAAATGACTGTTTTCACTGCTGGACTCTAGAAAGAGGTTCCGCAGCCTCCGAAGCAGAACCTCCAGGTTCTGTAACAGCTTCTTCCCACAGACTGTAAGACTCTTGAACGCATCATAATTAAATGATCCCCTCAACTCCCCCCAAATTGGATTCACTCGCTGGAATAAAAAAGACAATATAACATACATCCATAAACGTAGACGCATGTGAAAAAGTGCAATATATTTATCTGTACAGTAATCTATTTCTTTATTTATATATATTTATATACATTTATTTATTTTATATATATATATTTATATATCATTATATATATTTATTTATTTATATTATTGCTTTTTTATCCTGCACTACCATGAGCTCTTATCTGTGATGTAAAGTTCAAATTTGAATGACAATAAAAAGGAAGTGTAAGTCTAAAATCATGGACTTTATTACTGACAGCCTTTTCATTTCAATAAATGTTGGAGTGCTCATACAAAACTAAGCAATGTTTCCAGGTATGCAAGATTAGATATCAAAGCAGATCAAATGTGAAGACTAAAACACAACACAGCGTTTATTTATTTATTGAAACATAATGTGTGTGTTTTTGATGACATAGCAGGATAATAACCATGATCACTTTGGTCTTCATGGCCACTTGGAGCTCTTATCTTCTAGAGAAGTTGACGATCGCTGCATGGACGGAAACAAGCCCATAAGCTGGCGTGAGCCTCGCTGATCTCTGCTTCTGATAGGCGCTTGAAAGAATTCTTTCTTTCAGAAAGTGGATTTTCTTTCTGCGTGACGCGCGTGAAAACTGCATGACGGATTTATCTGGTTAATTAGAGTGTGAGTACAAGCTATGACATCATTGTTAGTCTGTCCTACACAACAACAACATTCATTATAGTGTGAGTACATGCTATGACATCATTGTTAGTCAGTCCTACACAACAACAACATTCATTATAGTGTGAGTGTATACATGCTATGACATCATTGTTAGTCAGTCCTACACAACAAGAACATTCATTATAGTGTGAGTACATGCTATGACATCATCAGTGACGTGCGGTCACCATCATGGAAAGAAAAAAAATGTAAAAATAAAAAAAATAAAAATTAAATTGTTAAATGTATCCAGTGATTATACTATAAAGTTATTTTCCATTTAACTTCACCAGTTTTAGATTATTTTTATTCAAAATCGCTGAATTTTCACATTTGCCATTCAAATACTGAGAAGAGACGGTGCGGTGAACAGCAGCCAGTTGAGGCACGTCACTCAGTGCCTCAACATGGATTGCGCAATGACTCGGCTAACTGCTGGCCTGCTGTGCAGTGAGACTGTATTGCTATATGAATTATATTATACATTTCCATAGTTTAGTTAGCTGAGGTATATAATGTACAGTGTATTTTGTCAACAACTGTATGTGTGTAAAGTATTTCTTGTGCTGAGCGATCATAAAACTGCTGCAAAAGACGCACTGGCTGAGGCTCGCCTCCTGCACCCCCGCCGTAGAATTGTTATATCAACTAAAGCCCACACTTAAACTTTCCACGTGCAAGATTTAATCTATTTTAAAAAATTATTTCATAAGAAGCCAAAAAGTGCAAAAAAAATACTGCAGACTGCAGGTGTACCTAATTCACAACTCCTCCAACACGAACATTATTGTTTTTGCACTTTTTGGCTTCTTATTAAATAACTTTTGTAACCTATTTTTATGGGCTTTCCTCTTTGTGATGTTAAGTTCCTGTTATGCGCTGTTATACAGTATATGCCTTGAGCTCTTATTTTGAAGGCGCTAAGAGCGGAAGTGATGTCACGTTGCGGAGGTTTTTGAAAGAAGGTAAATAAAGGGGTCCTCATGTAAACTGGAGCCTCCGTGTTTGTTATTTTGTAGTTTCATACAGTATAGGCCACATTTATAAACCCTCGGTTACACTTTTTTTTAAATAGATTCAATCTTGTACGTGGAAAGTTGAAGTGAGGGCTTTAGTTGCGGCGCATGGACTTCATTTCTAAGTAAAGGTAAGACCATAATAACGTTTTTTTTCTTAAATGTGCTTTTTTCTGTAAACATTTTTTGTACCTTGAAAATCATTTTTTACCTTGAAAACAAAAAATTTTCTTGAAAAAAAAATTTTACCTTGAAAATTTTTTTGTAACTTGAAAATCATTTTTTACCTTGAAAAAAAAATTTTACCTTGAAAAAAAAATTTTACCTTGAAAATTTGTTTGTACCTTGAATATCATTTTTTACCTTGAAAAAAAAAATTTACCTTGAAAAAAAAATGTTACCTTGAAAATTTTTTTGTACCTTGAAAATCATTTTTTACCTTGAAAAAAAATTTTATCTTGAAAAAAAAATTTTACCTTGAAAATTTTTTTTTACCTTGAAAAACATTTGTTTACCTTGAAAATCATTTTTAACCTTGAAAAAAAAATTTAACCTTGAAAATTTTTTTTACCTTGAAAATAATTTTTTACCTTGAAAATCATGTTTTAACTTAAAACATTTTTTATTTTTTTTTTATTTTTTTAAGTTTTTTAATTTTTTTTAAAATTTTTGTAAAATTTTTTATTTAAAAAAAAAAAAAATTTTAATTCTTTTTCTAAATTTTTTTTTAAATTTTTTAAATTTTCTAAATTTTTTAAATTTTTTAAATTTTTTAAATTTTTTAAATTTTTTAAATTTTTTAATTTTTTTTAAATTTTTTTATTTTTTTAATTCTTTAAAAAAAAAATTAATTAAAAAAAAAATATTTTTGATTTTTTTTAAATATTTTTAACTTTAAAATTTTTTTTTTACCCTATTCCTAACCCTAACCCTAAAACTAACCCTAACCCTAACCCTAACCCTAACCCTAATCTTAACCCTAACCCTAACCCTAACCCTAACCCTAACCCTAACCCTAAAAAAAATGTTAATTGTTAAAATTGTTTAAAAAAATTAAAATCATTTAAAATTGTTTTAAATTGTTTTAAAAAATTTAAAAAAATTTAAAAAAGTTTTAAATTTTTTTACAAATTAAAACAAATAAAAAAAATAAAAAAATTTAAAAACATTTTTTAAAAATTGAAAATAATTTTTTAAAAATTGAAAATAATTTTTTAAAAATTGAAAATAATTTTTTACCTTGAAAAAAAATTTTACCTTGAAAATCTTTTTGTACTTTGAAAATCATTTTTTACCTTGAAAAAAAAATTTTACCTTGAAAAAATAATTTTACCTTGAATATTTTTTTGTACCTTGAAAATAATTTTTTACCTTGAAAACAAATTTTTACCTTGAAAAACAAATTTTACCTTGAAAATTTGTTTTTACCTTGAAATTTTTTTTTTACCTTGTGTAAAGTTTAAGTTAAGTTAAAGTACCAATGATTGTCACACACACACTAGGTGTAATGAAATTTGTCCTCTGCATTTGACCCATCCCCTTGATCACCCCCTGGGAGGTGAGGGGAGCAGTGGGCAGCAGCGGTGCCGCGCCTGGGAATCATTTTTGGTGATTTAACCCCCAACTCCAAGCCTTGATGCTGAGTGCCAAGCAGGGAAGAATGCTGGTATGAGCTTTTAAACATAACCCGTTAACTGCTGCCAATCAAATGGTGAATAAGATACTCTTTAGGGTTCATATGTTTGTAAATCTGACTGTGATGAAGTCAGTGCCTCACCAGCCATCAACCTCACCGCACGTCACTGGACATCATTGTTAGTCAGTCCTACACAACGAGAACATTCATTATAGTGTGAGTGTATACATGCTATGACATCATTGTTAGTCAGTCCTACACAACAAGAACATTCATTATAGTGTGAGTGTATACATGCTATGACATCATTGTTAGTCAGTCCTACACAACAAGAACATGTAGGTTCTTTCTGGTAACGTTCTTGTCGTACATAACGGCAATGTGCGGCTCCAAGAGGCCTGGACAGTAATGACTCACTGACGAAGATGCAAAAGTGTTCCCATCCAACAAGTCTCTTCCTGCAGTCCGGAGCTAAGTAGGCGATCGGTCATTGTGAGTAACGGCGGAGGTGAAATGTAAGTAAACTCCCCGACAGCCAGATGTTGCCAGCGGGCGCCAACGTGACTCATTAAAAGCCGCGAGCGCCATCCGTCGGTCCCACTTTCTGTCCCGATGCGCTCCGGGGGAGAAGAAGCCAGCTGGGACGGTTCCGGTTTAATTATGGCGGCCCCAAAAAAACAAGAGATTTGTAAAAAGCGTGTTTAAGAATGGAACAACAGTTTCCTGTAAGCAGCAGATTATGAAAACATTAAGCAACAATTAGCGTAATGAGAGTCGTTGAAGCGGCAAGCTAGCAGACAAGCTGCGTGCATCTGCTCGCCACATCTGGCTGCGAGCGGGCGGATGTCGGGAGGACTTGGCCAGGGTTGGAGCCCACGCACTTTGCAGAAACCAGGGACAAATGAAGCGGACTGGCAGAGATTTTCCCAGCAGGGCTTTTGTTTCACCATGAAGTCCATTGACCACAATCCACCACCCAAATCCTGTCTTTGCCTTCAAGGAGGAGATTATGTTGTGTTTGTGTGAGCATGAGGCAGAAAGTACATCAACAACACATTTGCACAGACACGTGGCCAAGGTCCAATTGTTAAACCGAAGTTCTCGCTTAATAACTCATGAAACTTCACAGCAGGTGTCGTATTTTCCAGACTATAGATTGCTACATTTTAGTAGAGGAAAATACATTTCCATATATAAGTCGCACCGGACTATAAATATATGATGTCAAATGAATTATTTACACAGAAATGTTTATTTACATACCTTAATTGTTTCCAAATGAAGCAATGCAGTATCTGTTAGTCTATAAAATAACATGTCCCCCCCCCCCCATTTGATAGAAGATGACTGTATTTTCCAGACTACAAAGCATACTGGTATGTAAGCCTTACCCACAAAATTTTACAAGAAAAACATTATTTCCATATGTTAGTCACACCGGACTATAAGTTGCAGATATAAACGTTGTGAAATGACTTATTTACACAGAAATATTTATTTACATCCCTTAATTGTTTCCAAATGAATCAATGTAGTATCTTCTAGTCTACCAAATAACATGTCCCCCCCCCCCCCCCCCCCCCCATTTGGTGGAAGATTATCTTATTTTCCAGACTACAAAGCATACTGGTATATAAGCCGCACCCACCAAATATGACAAGTAAAAGAGTACTTCCATATATAAGTCGCACCGGACTATAAATATATGATGTGAAATGAATTATTTACACAGAAATGTTTATTTACATACCTTAATTGTTTCTAAATGTAGCAATGTAGAATCTGTTAGTCTATAAAATAACATGTCCCTCCCCTCCCCCCATTTGATGGAAGATTACCGTATTTTCCAGACTACAAAGCATACTGGTATGTAAGCCTTACCCACAAAATTTTTACAAGAAAAACATTATTTCCATATGTTAGTCACACCGGACTATAAGTTGCAGATATAAACGTTGTGAAATGACTTATTTACACAGAAATATTTATTTACATCCCTTAATTGTTTCCAAATGAATCAATGTAGTATCTTCTAGTCTACCAAATACCATGTCCCCCCCCCCCCATTTGGTGGAAGATTATCGTATTTTCCAGACTACAAAGCATACTGGTATATAAGCCGCACCCACCAAATATGACAAGTAAAAGAATACTTCCATATATAAGTCGCACCGGACTACACAGAAATGTTTATTTACATACCTTAATTGTTTCCAAATGACGCAATGTAGTATCTGTTAGTCTACTAAAGAACATGTCCCCTCCCCCCATTTGGTGGAAGATTACCATATTTTCCAGTCTACAAAGCATACTAGTATATAAGCCGCACCCAGTAAATTTTACAAGAAAAACATTATTTTCATATATTAGCAGAACCGGACTATAAGTTGCAGATATAAACGTTGTGAAATGACTTATTTACACAGAATATTTATTTACATCCCTTAATTGTTTCCAAATGAAGCAATGCAGTATCTCCTAGTCTACCAAATAACATGTCCCTGTGCCCCCCCCCCCCCCCCCCCCCCCTCCCCATTTGGTGGAAGATTATTGTATTTTCCAGACTACAAAGCATACTGGTATATAAGCCGCACCCACCAAACATGACAAGTAAAAGAGTACTTCCATATATAAGTCGCACCGGACTATAAGCCGCAGATATATATATGTTGTGAAATGAGTTATTTACACAGAAATGTTTATTTACATACCTTAATTGTTTCCAAATGAAGCAATGTAGTATCTGTTAGTCTACTAAATAGCATGTCCCCGCCCCCATTTGGTGGAAGATTACCATATTTTCCAGACTACAAAGCATACTGGTATATAAGCCGCACCCAGTAAATTTTACAAGAAAAACATTATTTCCATATATTAGCGGAACCGGACTTTAAGTGGCAGATATAAACGTTGTGAAATGACTTATTGACACTTGAATATTCTGTAAATGTTTATTTACATACCTTAATTGTTTCCAAACGGTGTCTGTAGCAGGGCAGTAAAACGGATGATTAAACAAAACAAAACAGAAGTCATGGTCATTAGCTGCGCCAGCTAGCTCTCCAATCAGCTAAACAGACTCAATAACTCCACGCTGACGTTTGACTGAATTTACTGAGGAATTTGTGAAAGTGAAACAACACAAAAAGAATGTGATTGTAAGTGAATAATACTAACACAGTAAACGTGTTAGCATATCATCATTCCGATAGCAGGTAGAAATATGCATGACAACACTCACACATGACACACTTTAGTAAGAAATAATAGTTTTAGTTATATTGTAAAACTTGGAGTGCTGAATGCTAGAAGACACTTCTGCCTCCAGTGGAAAAGCTGTAGTGTAAACAGAAGGACACAGCAGTACCTGCAGTGAGCAAGCTAGTCCAAAAGATGGCGTCACAGCACAAACAATAACACACCTATTTTTAAAGTACCTGTATCAGTAAAGAAAAGCCTTCAATGAGTGTAATTGACTATATTTGTGTGGAGGGAGCAATCAACATGAATGAAGCAGGTGTTGAAGTTCTTCATCCACATTCCACTAGACCTCTGTCAAAGGTTTGAAGGAGATTTGCATCCATCATGGCTATGAAGATCTACCTCCACCTGACTGGCACTCATTGAAGATCACACGGGAACATCCAGGCCTTTTTCATCAGGCGCTGGCAATTAAGCCCCGGGAAGACGCTCCCTACCGTGGACTCCAAGATGGATGGCCCGGGCATGGAAGACCTCCACCGGGCCTGCTGGACTGGAGCCCATCAATCAGGGTGGCACCGGAGGTCCGGGCCGAGGCGGAGTAATGATGCAAGCGGCGTGCGGCCGCCGAGGTGGAAGGGCGTGAACTGTCCAGCGGTCCCTTCAGCGCCATCATCCATCATCCATCATCCATCATACACCGCATTGCTTCCAGGAGATGTGCTCCACCAGGCAATCCATAAGTGTCCCTAATCAAAGGGACATACCCTCTAATGATTGGAAGGATTAATTACCATGTGAACAGCAGCAATAGATCACCTCGCCACCTTGCAGCCACTCCAACATCCGCAGTGCCAGGATGCAGCAACTGGAGCTTCGGAATCTTCTAGCTGGATGCAGCAAGTGGAGCTTTACAATCTTCTAGCTGCAGGCCACCTCAGTGAAGCTCTGCAGCTGCAACATGGCACAGCTCTACCAGCTGAGCCAACCAGGGATTTTCCACCTTCCTATTTCCCCTTGCAATCATTCTTGGCTTATATATATCATGTAGTAACAGACACCTTCATAACAATATGTAGAATATACACACTGCAAGTATATATATCATGTAGTAACAGACACCTTCATAACAATGTGTAATATGTACAATATACACACTGCAAGTATATATATAATGTAGTAACAGACACCTTCATAACAATATGTAATATGTACAATATACACACTGCAAGTATATATATAATGTAGTAACAGACACCTTCATAACAATATGTAATATGTACAATATACACACTGCAAGTATATATATCATGTAGTAACAGACACCTTCATAACAATATGTAATGTTTTATATACACACTGCAAGTATATATGTAATGTAGTAACAGACACCTTCATAACAATATGTAATATGTACACTATACACACTGCAAGTAAAGTGTCTTGCCCAAGGACTAGGATGGCAGAAGCTGGGTTCGAACCTGGAACCCTCAAGTTGCTGGCACGGCCGCTCTACCAACCGAGCTATACCGCCTCTTTGACTCCAACTATTGGTGAAAAGATGTATTGCACTAATGAATGTGAGGATTTGATTGATGGCACAACAAGCACACACTCTATGGTGCTCAAATAAGTATGACAAGTAAAACATGGAATACACATTTTTAAAAATGTGTTATATATTGCTATTGTTATATTAATTTATTGTTGTTACTATTATTATTTTACTGGCTTAATTATTACTAATTTATATCCGTTGCTCTTTTAAATGATTTTTAACGCCGAGTATTGGAGGTACAATAAATACTCAACTTTTCAAACAAAGGAATAATTGTGTTATAATTGTGAAGTATATATTTTTGCCATGATGGTGCAGCCCTGGTCCATTGCATTTGACTTTTGACCAGCACCGTTTGCATTGCTTTTATTCTGAAAGGTAACCATCTTTTATGTGACCAACAGGCAGATTCCAAGGTGCTGGCAGCCTAACGTCCGACTCAAATCCGGGTCATGGAAGTTTTGAAAAGCGGGCAGATGTGTTGGATGCTGTCGCCTGGCGGGCTACGCTGTTGGCGTCACCAGCACAATTCTGCAATGATTATTTTTCTGCGAGGGCGCCATGAATCCAGCGCGGGGTCAGCGGGGTAAATGAGTGCTGACAAGCGCTTTATGAACACCAGACCTTTTGGTATTTGGATTCCCAGCGAGGCGGTAATGGAGGATGTTAAATCAACTAAGCGCTTTGCCATTTTGTCCATGGAATCAATGTTGGGAAGAAAAAAAATGAACGTCTGATAATTGCTTTTTGTTCCTGGCTGATTATGGAAAGTGAAAGTCTGCTAATTGGATTTCATGTTAGGAATTTAAGTGCATTTATTTATCATTTTCCCTGACAGGTGTCACTCTAACTAAATACATAACAACTTCAACTAAATACGTAACAACTTCAACTAAATACATAACAAAAAACTCAAATTATCTGAAACTGAAGCTTTTATTGGTCCTTCTCAACAAAGACATATATATATATTTTTTTTTTCTCTCTCACAAAAATCAGTTTTCATATACGATTTTCAGTTTGTATCATATTTGACACAACATGATATTTTTTATGGAGGTTGAGTTGTGTCTTTATAACGAAAGCTGAATTTATAAAACCACGTTTTTCGAGTTTGAATTTTGTGAACTGAATTTAGAATAATTTCTATAGTTGGAAAACATTCACGTAGAAAAGTTAATTGTGATTGATTATGCCCAATTAACTGCCTTTTTATGATGTTCTGTAAGGTCTATGTCACGTGACTTCATACGTGACACCTCATTGGCTGCTTCTGAGACAAGATCCATTGCTTCACTCTTGCTTTTTGAAGCAGCAAATTTTGTCGACACTGAATTTTTCAGCACTGATTTTTTTTGTACACTGAATTTTTATACACATTTTTTTACACTGTATTTTTTAGCAGTGATTTTTTTTTTACACTGAATTTTTATATTCAACATTTTTTTTTTACACTGAATTTTTATACAGTGAATTTTTCTTACACTGAATTTGTATTCACTGAATTTTATTCACTGAATTTTTATTCACAAATTTTTTTTACACTAAAATTTTATGGTATTAATTTTTATGCAGTGAATTTTTATGCACTTAATTTTGTGACACTGAATTTTTTTAGACTGAATTTTTATACACTGAATTTTTACAAATTGTTTTAATAAACTGAATTTTGTACACAGATTTCTTTTACAATTAATTTTTATACACAAATTTTGTTTACACTGAATTTGTATGTAATTAATTTTTTACACAACATTTTTATACACAAATTTGTTTACAATTAATTTTTATACAATTGTTTTTTACACTGAATTTTTATACACTACTTTTTATTACACTAAATTTTTGTACACAAATTTGTTTACAATTAATTTTTATACAATTAATTTTTTACACTGAATTTTTATACACTACTTTTTATTACACTAAATTTTTATACACAAATTTGTTTACAATGAATTTTTATGCAACTAATTTTTTACACAACATTTTTATACACTAAATGTTTTTACACTGAATTTTTATACACATTATTTTTTTACACTGAATTTTCATACACTACTTTTTATTACACAGAATTTTTATACAGTGAATTTTTTTGCACAGAATTTTTATACACTGCATTTTTATACACTGATTTTTTATGAACTGAATTTTTTTACACTGAATTTTTATACACTATTTTTTTCACCGAATTTTTATATAGTGTATTTTTTTTACAATGATTTTTTATACAGTGTATTTTATTGCGCTGAATTTTTATACAGTACATTTTTTACACTTAATTTTAATACACCAATTTTTTTACACTGAATTTTTATGCAGCTGTGATAGGCTCCAGCAGCCCCCGTGACCTCGAAAGGGATAAGCGGTAGAAAACAGATGGATAGATAGAACTTTTTTTTACACTTAATTTTTATACAGTGGCATTTTTGTACATTGAATTTTTATACAGTGAATTTTTTACACTGAATTCTGTATACTGAATGTTTACACTACATTTTGGTACACTCAATTTTTATACACTGAATTCTAAAACACTGAATTATTTTTTAGTGAAATTTTCAGCGTAAAAAAAATCAGTTCACAAAATTGAAATGCAAAAATGTCAGCTACAGAAATTCAGTGTAAAAAAAAAGCTCTCGTAATAAAGACAAAAATGAACCTCCATATTGTTTTCATAACAAACCAAAACATGATGCAGTACAAATAATACCACCAAATATATAAATATATTTCTGATTGATTACAAAACTTTAAGGAGGTTGTCACACAAGTTAACAAAGTATAGAGTCAAACTTTCACATATTCTTAATGTAATTTTATACACTGAATTTTTACACTAAATTTTCATAAACGTAATTTTTTTACACTAAATTTTTATATACTACATTTGTTTTTACACTGAATTTTTATACAGGGAATTTTCTTACACTGAATTTTTTACACTGAATTTCTATACACAATTTATTTTTACGCTGAATGTTTATACACATATAATTTTTACGAACAACTTTCCCTAGTCATATAACATAACCTTGTGATTCCATAATTCAACCCACAAGTTGGATTGAAAAAAAATGTACCCAAAATGTTGAGTTAAAATAACCCAAATAAGGGGTTTCTATTTTTCTGAACCAGCAGTTGGGTTAAAATTTGGTTATTTTCTGAGCTCAGATAAGTTTGTATCACTTACGATACGTTTGGCGTCCGAGAAAAAATTGTTTTTTTATTAATTAGATGTCATTTCAGTGGTGCAAGGAGGGATTTAATTTTAAAGCAACATAAAGCCAATAAATCCTGATTGAGTTGATGTCACATCTTGTTAAGCCCGCCCATATTTGGGCATGTAATCAGCCAGACCGGAGCTCATAATTAAACAATGCATTATTAGCAGCACTCTAATTATATGTAACTTGGTTTTAATTAGAAACAGGCGTCCTCCTGGGACTTTGCCTGAGCTCCAAAAGTGTGCAGAAGCAATTGGAGCGGGTTATTAGTTGTGTAGAAGTTTCCGTTGAGGGAAAGTTGCCCGTGACCTCAGGAACAAGCGCAGCGAGTTGACATGGCGTGCTGATGAAATGCTTCATTACGGCGCCGCTTCCTTGGCCTTCTTACACCCGGCCAGATCACGGCCCGCTGAAAAGTGGAGGTTAATAGCGGCTTTTTACACGGACAACCTTCTTTTCGCCAAGACGGCGTCCAGAAATGATGAATATTAAGAGGACTTAACGAGGTTCCGGCACATTCCAGCACCTTCCTGTGTCGTTAGCCAAATGTTTCCGTGCCTGATGAGACCTAACACCGAGTGACAGCAAGTAGAAATGAGTGTTCAGATTCAGGTCCGAGGGACTTTCCACAAAGGCTTTGAAGGTTGACATTCCCACTCAAACATTTGTTATGTTGCTGATGGTCATACCTTCTTCCAGAAGTTTTACACAACACAAAAAGCATAAAACAAACATGAATAAAAAGTTCATCTAAAGAGCTAAGCGCCAAAGCTTTTCATTTGATTTCATAACCCAATTAGGCTTGTACGGTTTACCCGTACTAATAAAGTACTGCGGTACTAATCAATTCAAAACGGTACAATACTGCCTCTGAAAAATACCGGTACTTTTTTTTGTTTTTAACGGGCATGAGCAGAGGAGCATGGAACACTACAAGGAAACCTTGTTAAGCTCATCTAAAGAAGGGGTCCCTAAACTACCGAAAACGGCCCGCCGGCGTCCAAAATCTGACCCGCAGGAAAATCCACAGTTAAAAATAAAAGACAAAAAAAAGGTTATTTTTTTAAATCTGTCCTTTCTAATCCATTTTCTACCGCTTGTTACTCTCGGTGTCTCCTAGCCGCTCAGGAAAAACATATTGTAGAAAAATGCATTTTCCCATCAATAACGTGACATCATCGTGCTCAGACTATATATATATATATATATATATATATATATATATATATATATATATATATATATATATATATATATATATATATATATATATATATATATATATATATATATATATGAAAAACGGGGAATGCTGGACGGCAGAATAATCTAAAAAAGCGAGGAGAAAACCAGGGGAACGTAAATGTTGCATAGAGCAAACATTGACCCAGCACTTACTGCTGGGTGACAGGAAACTATAAAGGGGAGTGATTAACCAAAACACCTGGTGGAAACACTAATTACAAAACTAAGACAGGTGAGGAGAATCAGTGCCCATGGAAAGCAACAGTAAACAGGGAAAGAGTGTGCACCCAGGAAACAGACTAAAACAGAAACATAACCAACATAAATCATGCCATGATCCGGGTAACGGCTCATGACAATAACAATACAAATAAATAAATAATAACTAGTGAAGTAAGTTATATTTCATATGGTGAGATGAGTAAGATGATGTAGAAAATGAATGATGGATGAAATAAATTGAGAATGTTTATCTTCTTCTTTGTACTTTGTAAACACTTTAAGTGTGAAGACTTTCTTGAAGTGGATCATATTAGTACATTGTTTATTCATCCATTCATCATTTCATTCCACATGCTGATATACTGAAGGTCTTCAAATGTTTTCAATGACATTTGTCTCTAAGATTATTTTTCTCCTCTTTTGTTGAGAAGAATTGTTGCACATTCTTGACTAGCAGGTTATAGTTTGCTTTGTGTATCATTTTAGATGTTTGCTAATTCACTATGTGGTGCAATTTCACTATTTTTGATTCAATAAATAAAGTGTTTGTATGTTCTCTATATAAAACATTGTCTATTATTATAACTCATCTTTTTTAATAAATAAAGTGTTTGTATTATATCCAACATGATGTATTATTACAACTCATCTTTTTTGTAACACAGTTAATGAATGAAGTGTACTTTTGTACTTATTTCCCATATTTCTGCACAATAGTCAGGTATGTAACATTAGTGATCAGTAGACAATGTGAAGTCATTTTTGTTCCAGAACATGTTTTATTTATTCATTATTGACGTGTTTCTTGCTACTTTATGTTGGATATTTTTTACATGACATTTCCAGTTCAATTTATCATCAATTATTATAGCTAGATATTTGGTTTCATTTACTCTTTCAATTCCTATTGCGTCTATTTGTTTATGTTTACGTGCGTGTAGTACTAACTTCGTGTAGTACAAAGGTTTATGTTCGTGTTGTACTAACTTCATGTTTGGGTTGATGGACTTATGGATCCTCGGTCCCGGCCTGCACGTCTAAAAGCCAGATCTGGACCCTGGGGGGGGGGGGGGGTGCAGCAGTCCAGGCGGCGTTATTGCGCTGCTGAGGTTTGAGTGACAGCGTGCTGACACGTGAGATTGGGCTGTCACTCAACATTTATGCCCACAAACAATCAGCCCAGCAGATGTGCTAAGAGAAGGTCCTCATGCAAGATTAGTCTGGGAGGAAATGCAGGAAATGCAAATCACATCTTTGCCTCAACTCCTCTTTTGCACACATTGCCCTCAAATAACAAACTACATTCACCCTCACACCATTATTAGCACTTCATTATTGTGGCAGCCACTAAATTATTATCGCCATGACGTAAACATCCGTCTTGTGTTTCCTTCACTTTTTATTATTATTATTATTATTATTATTATTATTATTATTCCTTTTTATTAAATGTGAGCTCTGCAGGACTCCACTTTCCATGTGCCATCACTGGCACACATTCATCTCAAAGAGCTTCACATTCACTCATTCATTCATGTCAAATAGCTTTGGAGGATTCACATTCATTAATTCATTCATTCATTCATTCATGTCAAATAGCTTTGGAGGCTTCACATTCACTCATTCATTCATTCATTCATTCATGTCAAATAGCTTTGGAGGCTTCACAGGCACATTCATTCATTCATTCATTCATTCATTCATGTCAAATAGCTTTGGAGGCTTCACAGGCACATTCATTCATTCATTCATTCATTCATGTCAAATAGCTTTTGGAGGCTTCACAGGCACATTTATTCATTCATTCAATCATTCATTCATGTCAAATAGCTTTGGAGGCTTCACAGGCACACTCATTCATTCATTCCTTCATTCATGTCAAATAGCTTTGGAGGTTTCACAGGCACATTCATTCATTAATTCATTCATGTCAAATAGCTTTGGAGGCTTCACAGGCACATTCATTCATTCATTCATTCATTCATGTGAAATAGCTTTGGAGGCTTCACAGGCACATTCATTCATTCATTCATTCATTCATGTGAAAAAGCTTTGGAGGCTTCACAGGCACATTCATTCATTCATTTATGTGAAATAGCTTTGGAGGCTTCACAGGCACATTCATTCATTCATTCATTCATTTATGTGAAATAGCTTTGGAGGCTTCACAGGCACATTCATTCATTCATTCATTCATGTGAAATAGCGTTGGAGGCTTCACAGGCACATTCATTCATTCATTCATTTATTTGAAATAGCTTTGGAGGCTTCACAGGCACATTCATTCATTCATTCATTCATTCATTTATGTGAAATAGCTTTGGAGGCTTCACAGGCACATTCATTCATTCATTCATTTATTTGAAATAGCTTTGGAGGCTTCACAGGCACATTCATTCATTCATTCATTCATTCATTCATTTATGTGAAATAGCTTTGGAGGCTTCACAGGCACATTCATTCATTCATTCATTCATTCATTCATTCATTCATTCATTCATGTCAAATAGCTTTGGAGGCTTCACAGGCCCATTCATTCATTCATTCATTCATGTGAAATAGCTTTGGAGGCTTCACAGGCACATTCATTCATTCATTCATTCATTCATTCATGTCAAATAGCTTTGGAGGCTTCACAGGCACATTCATTCATTAATTTATGTGAAATAGCTTTGGAGGCTTCACAGGCACATTCATTCATTCATTCATTCATTTATGTGAAATAGCGTTGGAGGCTTCACAGGCACATTCATTCATTCATTCATTCATTCATTCATGTCAAATAGCTTTGGAGGATTCACAGGCACATTCATTCATTCATTCATTCATTCATTCATGTCAAATAGCTTTGGAGGCTTCACAGGCACATTTATTCATTCATTCAATCATTCATTCATGTCAAATAGCTTTGGAGGCTTCACAGGCACACTCATTCATTCATTCATTCATTCATGTCAATTAGCTTTGGGGGCTTCACAGGCACATTCATTCATTCATGTGAAATAGCTTTGGAGGATTCACAGGCACATTCATTCATTCATTCATTCATTCGTTCATGTCAAATAGCTTTGGAGGCTTCACAGGCACATTCATTCATTCATTCATTCATGTCAAATAGCTTTGGAGGCTTCACAGGCACATTCATTCATTCATTCATTCATTCATGTGAAATAGCTTTGGAGGCTTCACAGGCACATTCATTCATTCATTCATTTATGTGAAATAGCTTTGGAGGCTTCACAGGCACATTCATTCATTCATTCATCATTCATTTATGTGAAATAGCTTTGGAGGCTTCACAGGCACATTCATTCATTCATTCGTTTGTGTGAAATAGCTTTGGAGGATTCACAGGCACATTCATTCATTCATTCATTCATTAATGTGAAAAAGCTTTGGAGGCTTCACAGGCACATTCATTCATTCATTCATTCATTAATGTGAAAAAGCTTTGGAGGCTTCACAGGCACATGCTTAATGTCCTTGTGTGAGCTACATGGATGCGTCGGAATGGAACGAGGGCAGAATTCCAAATGCAGGGATGCTCCACTTGATGGAGGTGAGCGGCCAACAGTGTTTGGCATGAAGGCCTGCACCACCTGTCCTGGTGGCACATTCATTCATTCATGAAGGCCTGCACCACCTGTCCTGGTGGTGCAGGCCTTCATGCCAAACACTGACTCCAACTACTCAACAAAGGCGGGATTTAGTGAGCCGGGATGACTTTGGTGCTCCGAGGGGGGAAAGAACCCGGGTAACAAGTATTTGCATGACAACGTCTGCTCGGGTGCTCCTGGTTTCATGTTGGATCAACAATGAAGGACGTGTTTGACTTCCTTCAAGGAACACCTCAGCAGGCTTCCTTCCCGCTACGCCTCATTGCTCTTCTCATTGCTCTTGGTGCACCGCCGCTGCAAAATAAAAGCTGCCGCACATTCACAATTCATTTTTTTACCTGGAAGTGCAAACTCAAAACCAGTGAAGTTGTGTAATTGGTAAGTAAAAGGCATTAATGGTGCCTTCACAGATGTGTAAGTTACTAATAACACCTTCATACCATCACACATGCTGACTTTTACACTTTCACCCCTCTTTGGTCCGGAGGACACCACGTCCACAGTTTCCAAAAACTATTTGAAATGTGGACTCGTCAGACCACAGAAGACTTTTCCACTTTGTATCAGTCCATCTTAGTGAAGCGTTTCTGGGTGTTGTTGATAAATGGCTTTGGCTTTGCATAGTAGAGTTTTAAATAGCACTTACAGATGTAGCGACCAACTGTAGATACTGACAGTGGTTTACTGAGGTGTTCCTGAGCCTATGTGGTGATATCCTTTACACACTGATGTCGCTTTTGATGGTAAATGTGGTGCCAAGGTGTGTAATATCATGGCTTACGTGCAGTGATTTCTCCACATTCTCTGAACCTTTTGATGATATTACAGAGCGTAGATGGTGAAATCCCTCAATTCCTTGTTGAGAAATGTTGTTCTTAAACAATTTGCTCAGGCATTTGTTGACAAAGTGGTGACCCTCGCCCCGTCCTTGTTTGTGAATGACTGAGCATTTCATGGAAGCTGCTTTTATACCCAATCATGGCACCCACCTGTTCCCAATTAGCCTGTTCACCTGTGGGATGTTCCAAATACCGTATTTTCCGCACCATAAGGCGCCCTGGGTTATAAGCCGCGCCTTCAATGAACGGCATATTTCAAAACTTTGTCCACCTATAAGCCGCCCCGTGTTATAAGCCGCATCTAACTGCGCTAAAGGAATGTCAAAAAAACAGTCAGATAGGTCAGTCAAACTTTAATAATATATTAAAACCAGCGTGATGTGGGCGCGCATGGAGTCGTATATCAACATGGACGGAGCTGCGTGAAAAAAGCCACCCGGCCTCTTCGCGTAAACTTCCCTTAACCACTCGCTCATCTTTTCTTCATCCATCCCTTCGAGTTAGCTTTTATGATGACGCCGGCTGGAAAGGTCTCTTTTGGCAAGGTCTTCCTTTTGAATATCACCATGGGTGGAAGTTTCTGGCCATTAGCATGGCAAGCTAGAACCACAGTGAAGGATGACTTCTCATTCCCTGTGGTGCGAATATTCACCGTACGTGCTCCCGTTGTATCCACAGTGCGGTTCACAGGAATATCAAAAGTCAGTGGAACCTCGTCCATGTTGATAATGTTCTCTGGCCGGATCTTTTTTTCAGCTATCTTGTTTTTACAATATGCACGGAAAGTAGCCAGCTTTTCTTGAAAGTCTTTAGGCAGTTGCTGTAAAATAGTAGTCCGTGTGCGGATGGAGAGATTGCGTCTTTTCATGAACCGGAAAACTGTCGCTTAGTAGGAGCCATTTTGTGGTCTTTACAGATGTAAACACACAAAGGAAATGAAACGTAATATCCGCGCGCTTCTTCTTCTTCTTCTACGCGGGCGGGTGGTTGCTTACAGTAGAAGAAGAAGCGCTTCCTGTTCTATGGGGGCGGGAGCTTACCTTGGCGGTTGCTTGCGTAGAAGAAGAAGCACTTCCTCTTCTACGGGGAAAAAAGATGGCGGCTGTTTACCGTAGTTGCGAGATCGAAACTTTATGAAAATGAATCTTAATATTTATCCATATATAAAGCGCACCGGGTTATAAGGCGCACTGTCAGCTTTTGAGTAAATTTGTGGTTTTTAGGTGCGACTAATAGTGCGGAAAATACGGTAAGTCTTTGACGAGCATTCCTCTACTTTCTCACTCTTTTTTGCCACTTGTGCCAGCTTTTTTGAAACACGTTGCAGGCATCAAAGTCCAAATGAGCTAATATTTGCAAAAAGTTTGTCAGTGTGAACATGAAATATCTTGTCTTTGCAGTCTATTCAATTGAATATAAGTTGAAAAGGATTTGCTGTATTCTCTTTTTATTTAACATTTACACAACCTGACAACTTCACTGCTTTTGGGGTTTGTAATATAACGTTTTGTAGCCTCCCGAAGAAGTCGCACAAAGTCCGACGCTCTTTTGAACTTTTTTTGCCAATCTTATGCAGGACGTATTGCGTCTTGTGCTTAACTCCACACAACAACACTTCCTCATTCTTAGCCAATCACCTTTCAGGCATGGTGCGTTCACGATCATGGGAAGTTACAGTATGAACGGATATCTATAGTTTAGTGGTTGCGCACTATTGACTAGTGACTAGCACCAAGAAAAAAATCCTAGTTTGTGAACCCGTTCTCAAACAATGGCAATAAAAACTATTCTGATTCTGATTCTGATTCTGATTCTGATTCTGATTCTGATGGACCGTAAAATCATCATTCAAGTGTAGTCAATGGAGAAGTACACGTACCTTCATACAGGTTTTCTGTCTTGCCTCTGGTGAGGGCGGTCGCATATTTTTCGTTCCCTCTTCTCCCAGCTTGCTTTCTTTGTTTTTGTCTTGTCTGAACTTTTTTGAAGCCTCTTTCTTTGCGCTGTCCTGAAATCTAAACATCAGACATGGAAATGATCAGCTGGACTCTAGATGCACTTGACAAAATCTTTTCAACCAGGAAAAGAGGTTCTGGGGAGCCTGGCTGCCCTGATGGAACCATTGCTGCAGGGGTACGTGAGAGATTCCTGGGATAAATGGAGAATCATGTGCCTCTCAGTCCTTTCCATCGAGGACGTGGAAGACATTTACCTATTTGGAACCGTGATCGCGGGGCACCTGCTGATTGGGCTGGGCATTGCTCTGGTGTATCGTCAAATTCGTAAGACGATGGCAGCCACTCAAGGAGCCCAAAGGCTGTTCGTCACAATGGATGGTTTGGGCAGGGCTGTGGGATCACAGCCTGCGGTGATTTCTGAACTGAATCGCAAGATGGATCAAATCATGGAGAAGCTTGCTGAAAAGGAAAAATGTAATATGAGAGCACCCAGCATGGTCGAATAGAACAGACAAGTCATTGTTTTGTCTGCTCGCGGAAAAGCAAACATCCTAATCTACGATTTGACTCCTTCGAATGGCCTTGATGCTTGTACTTGTGCAATGACAATAAAGACCTATGGGTTAGAGGTCAGCCGTCACTTGGGCACCGTGACTCTACCTGACACACCAGCGGGAGATCAAGGACTGCGTGGCCTCATTAAGGTGAATCTCTGTGTTTGCTGGGAGATTCAACTTAAAGAATGTTTCCCTGCCGTCAAAGACGTCTTCTGAAGCTCTTTGGCTGTGACTGTGCCACGTGGCGTCTCCAGGGGTAGGAGAGAGAGAGAGGGCGTAGTTAATTGGATATGAACTATGCTAGTTTATATTTGTACTTGCTAATAACGGGCGTGCTTACATCGAGTCCATCAGAAGCTTAATAGCCCGCTCCTGAAGTAGCATTAAAAGCACATCAGTGCACTGGACCTCTTTCACACGCTTTTTGTTTACTGATGGCCAACATGAGCTGCTGGGAAGCAGCAAATAATTGTCTGAATTCTGAGTCGCTTTTTTCAGCCGCACACCTCAGAGTCTTTGGACGTGACATATGCTAACTGTTAGCATGATAACATTAGCATGCTAACATGTTTAGCCAACTTTGCCACCATATACGCCAGATTCATATAATTTAAGACGTGACATATGCTAACTGTTAGCATAATAATATTAGCATGCTAACTTTTTTAGCCAATTTCGCCACCATACACCTCAGAGTCATATAACTTGGAATGTGATATATGCTAACTGTTAGCATGATAACTTTTTAAGCCAATGTTGCCACCATACACCGTAGAGTCATATAACTTGGCACGTGACATATGCTAACTGTTAGCATAACAACATTAGTTTGCTAACATTTTTAGCAAATTTTGCAGCCGTACACCTCAGAGTCTTGGAATGAGACATATGCTAAATTTTTCAGCCAATTTTGCCGCCATGCACCCCTTAAAGCCATATAACTTGGGACATGACTGACATACGGTAACTGTTGGCATGCTAACATTAGCATCCAACTTTTTTTTTGTGCCAATTTTACAACCGTACACCTCAAAGTGACACGGGACTTGGGAAGTGACATATGCTAACTTTTAGCATGATAGCATTAACATGATAACATGTTTGTCCAATTTTGCAGCCATACTCCTCAGTCTTGGGATGTGGCGTATACGAACTGTTAGCATGATAACATTAGCATGAATTGCTCTTTTAGCCAATTTTGCTGCCATACACCCCTTAGAGTCATACGACTTGCTATGTGACATGTGCTTGCTGTTAGCATGATAACATTAGCATGCTAACATGTTTAGCTAATTTTGCCACCATACACCTCAGAGTCAAAACATTTCGGACGTGACATATGCTAACTGTTAACATGATAATATTAGCATCCAACTTTTATAGCCAATTTTTCCGCCGTCCACCCCTTAGTATGCTAAAATTTTTAGCAAATTTTGCAGCTGTACACCTCAGAGTCTTAGAACATGACATATGCTAACTGTTAACATGATAACATTAGCATCCAACTTTTACAGCCAATTTTGCCGCCGTACACCCCTTAGCATGCTAAAAATGTTAGCAAATTTTGCAGCTGTACACCTCAGAGTCTTAGAACATGACATATGCTAACTGTTAACATGATAACATTAGCATCCAACTTTTATAGCCAATTTTGCCGCCGTACACCCCTTAGTATGCTAAAAATTTTTAGCAAATTTTGCAGCTGTACACCTCAGAGTCTCAGAACATGACATATGCTAACTGTTAACATGATAACATTAGCATCCAACTTTTATAGCCAATTTTGCCGACGTACACCCCTTAGCATGCTAAAATTTTTAGCAAGTTTTGCAGTTGTACACCTCAGAGTCTCAGAACATGACATATGCTAACTGTTAACATGATAACATTAGCATCCAACTTTTATAGCCAATTTTGCCGCCGTACACCCCTTAGCATGCTAAAATTTTTAGCAAGTTTTGCAGTTGTACACCTCAGAGTCTTGGAGCATGACATGCTAACTGTTAACATGATAACATTAGCATCCAACTTTTATAGCCAATTTGCTGCCGTATACCCCTAAGAGTCACATGACTTGGGATGTGACGTATGCTAACTGTTAGCATGACAACATTAGCATGCTAATATTTTTAGCTAATTTTGCAGCTGTACACCTCAGTCTTGGAACGTGACATATGCTAACTGTTAGCATTGATTGCGTCGGCCCACCATGGCAAAATAAAAACTGCCACTATTTTTGTTTCCAATATCAAGACTTTTCACTCTTCCTGGACATTCCAACTAACACTTTGCCAAACTGAACTAGGGTTTTCCTGGAAATTCACCAATTCCTGGATGTCTGCAACACCATTATTCAATTCTAAATTGTCACAACTAACACATTTCAGCTCATTTAGGACATTCATGCCTTTTATTGCCTTCAAGAAATTCCCGCTTTTTTGGAAAATCCCAAATTACCAGGAAGTTGCCACTGAAATGAGTAGGACATTTTTCCAAATCACACAATTCCCACATTTCTCAACCGACATAATTAGATGTAACACCAACATGTTTATGTGGCGCCATCTTGGAAGTATGCTAGCTGTTCCCCTGTCAGAATGCTAATGTTACCATGCTAACGTTTTATGCTAGCATTTCAGCTAATTTTGTACATTTTAAACCTAAACTTCCTGGATTCTGTTACTTAGTGTCATCTTATACGTAGCTTTTCCCCCGTTACCATGCTAACATTTTATGCTAGCTAATTTCTTACTTTTTAACCTAATGGTCATGGATTCCGTTACTTGGCACCATCTTAAGAGTATGCTAGCCTTCCACTTTTTAGCATGCTAATATTAGCACGCTAACGTTTAATGCTTGCATTCAAGCAATTTCGTAAATTTTAAACATAATAATCATGGATTGTGTTACTTGGTGCCATCTTATAAGTATGCTAGCTGTTCCCCCGTTACCATGCTAATGTGAGCATGCTAACATTTAATGCTAGCATTTGAGCAAATTTCTTACTTTTTAACCTAATGGTCATGGATTCCGTTACTTGGCACCATCTTAAGAGTATGCTAGCCTTCCACCTTTTAGCATGCTAATATTAGCACGCTAATGTTTTATGCTTGCATTTTAGCAATTTTGTTCATTTTAAACATAATAATCATTGATTCCGTTACTTGGTGCCATCTTATAAGTATGCTAGCTGTTACCATGCTATAATGTGAGCATGCTAACATTTAATGCTAGCATTTGAGCAAATTTCTTACTTTTTAACCTAATGGTCATGGATTCCGTTACTTGGCACCATCTTAAGAGTATGCTAGCCTTCCACCTTTTAGCATGCTAATATTAGCACGCTAATGTTTTGTGCTTGCAATTTAGCAATTTTGTTCATTTTAAACATAATAATCATTGATTCCGTTACTTGGTGCCATCTTATAAGTATGCTAGCTGTTACCATGCTAATGTGAGCATGCTAACATTTTATGCTAGCATTTGAGCAAATTTCTTACTTTTTAACCTAATGGTCATGGATTCCGTTACTTGGCACCATCTTAAGAGTATGCTAGCCTTCCACCTTTTAGCATGCTAATATTAGCACGCTAATGTTTTATGCTTGCATTTTAGCAATTTTGTTCATTTTAAACATAACAATCATTGATTCCGTTACTTGGTGCCATCTTAAAAGTATGCTAGCTTTTCAACTATATGTCATTGATTGCGGCGGCTCACCACGGCAAAATAAAAACCACCACACCTTAATTGTTGTTGTTTTTTTTGTGTGAAAACAAATGTAAGTAATGCATTGTATGAAAGCAATATAATATGTAGTCTAATATTTACGTACTATTGTTCATGATTTGTTAAAAAAGCATCTCAAATATCATGAAAATGTTCCTCTATGCTTGTTGTTGTTGTTGAAAAAAGGTCCAAATAAGTGCACACCTGATCATAACGTCAGCATAAGTGCACACCTGATGGACCCTGGAACGTAGTTGGCAACTGGGCAAGAGTCAGGAGAGAAGAAAGGTGTTTGAGGTTGAATAATGCGTTTGTGGATCCAAGATGCACTTTGGGTGTAGCAACATTTGAATGTCAGAGCTGACCTTCCACGTACTCGCCCGTCCACTCAAGTACTCCACTTCTTACCAGGCTGGAATAAGATTGTTCTGGAAGGTGAAGTGTTGTGTGGCACTTGCAGTGTCGACCACACAAAGTAAAGTGATAAAAGGAACTTGCAGAAAACTATCACATCTACTCTGATTGCTTTAATTGAGGCCGATTTTTATAGTAGTCAAGTTATTAAAGATGATCATTATATGTCAGTAAACATTTACACTTATTATTATTTTTGAGATATTTATGAAGGTATACACCACAAAGTCACACATTTTAGTAGTTAAAGCATGCTAACTGTTAGCATATTAGCTTTTATTTTTAGCTATTTATGAAGGTATACACCACAAAGTCACACATTTTAGTACTTGATGCATGCTAACTGTTAGCATTTTAGCTTTTATTTTTAGCTGTTTTTGAAAGTACACACCACAAAGTCATACATTTTGGTACTTGACGCATGCTGAATATTAGCATGTTAGCTTTATTTTAGATATTTATGAAGGTATACACCACAAAGTCACACATTTTGGTACTTGACGCATGCTGAATATTAGCATGTTAGCTTTTTTTTAATATATATTTTTTTTTTAGCTATTTTTGATGGTGTACACCAAAAAGTCACACATTATGGTACTGACGTATGCTAACTATTAGCATTTTAGCTTTTTTGAAGGTATACACCACAAAGTCATACATTTTAGTACTTGACGCATGCTAACTGTTAGCATGTTAGCTTATTTAGCTATTTTCAAAGGTATACACCACATAGTCACACATTTTGTTACTTGACGCCTGTCAACTGTTAGCATGATAGCTTTTTTGGATATTTATGAAGATATACACCACAGACACATATTTTGGTACTGTTAGCTGTTAACTGTTAGCGATTTTAGTTATTTTTTAATGTATACACCACAAAGTCATACATTTTGGTACTTGACACATGCTAACTGTTTGCATGTTTTTTTTTTTTTTAGATATTTATGAAGGTATACACCACAGACTCACAAATGTTGGTACTTGACGCATGCTAACTGTTTGCGTGATAGCTTGCTTCAATATTTATGAAGGTATACACCACGAACTCACACATTTTGGTACTTGATGCATGCTAACTGTAAGCATCTTAGCTTTTTTTAATTTTTTTTTTTTTAGATATTTATGAAGGTATACATCACAAAGTCACACATTTTGATACTTGACACGTGCTGAATGTTAGCATGTTAGCTTTCTTTATTTTATTTTTTAGCTATTTCTGATGTTTTTCACCAAAAAGTCATACATTTTGGTTCTTCACGCATGCTAACTGTTAGCATGTTACAGTAGCTTTTTTGGATATTTATGAAGATATACACCACAGACACATATTTTGGTACTTGACGCATGCTAACTGTTAGCATGGTAGCTTTTTTTTTATATTTATGAAGGTATACACTACAAACTCACACATTTTGGTACTTGACGCTTGCTAACTGTTAGCATGTTAGCTTTTATAGCTTTTTTTGAAGGTACACATCACAAAATCAAACATTTTGGTACTTGACACATGCTAACTGTTAGCATGTTAATTTCTTTTTTTAGTTATTTATGAAGATTTACACCACAAAGCCAAAGATTTTGGTACTTGACACTTGCTAACTGTTTGCATGTTAGCTTTTTCAGATATTTATGAAGGTATACACCACAAACTCACACATTTTGGTAATTGATGCAAGCTAACTGTTAACATGTTAGCTTTTTTTTATATATTTTTGAAGGTATACACCACAGGGTCATACATTTTGGTATTTGACGCATGCTAGCTGTTATATTTTCTGTTACCTAACGCTATCTGGCTAGCGTGCTAACTGTTAACAATTCAGTGTGGCTTTAGATTTTCATAATTTACATTTTTTTTTACATTTTGTTGATTGTTTTTTTTCTTTTGTTTGATTTTAACAAATGAAATCAAGAAAAAAAGGATGCGCAGAAAAGATTGTTAGTAAGGATTGTGAACGATAAACAGAATTCTAAAAAAAAGTGCAGTTCTCTTTCCATGAATGCTCGTTTTCGCATCGATAATGACGGACACTTTTGATGCTAAACTATAAAAGTGTCAAGTTAGCTTGGATGATTCATCCCCGCATTAGCGGACTTAAAACGTGCCGCTAAGTGGACATCACGTGAAACAACGTTTAGAGTGGGAGTGCAAAGTATGTCATAAAAATATGAAAGCACTCAAGAGAAGCCAGCGCTGGCTGCTAGTAGGAGGTGAAATTACACCCTTCACTGTGTGTGCACGTGTGTGTGTGTCTGTGTGTGTGTGTGTGTGTGTGTGTGTGTGTGTGTGTGTGTGTGTGTGTGTGTGTGTGTGTCTGTGTGTGTGTGTGTGTGTGTGTGTGTGTGTGGGACTAATTATCTTACTGCTAGTCACCACTAAAAAGATGTCAGTATGTGTGTGTGCCTGCAGGGCCACTTGACTCTGCACACTTCCACTGACATTAATACACACTTTTATACTACCTTTCACTCTTTGACAACCCATTTACTGCAATAATATTCATTTCAAGTGACCAATGAAGACAATCCGTGTAAATAAACTGCAGATCACAGTAAGGATGACAAAGATGATGTCATTTATTTATTGTAATAATATTAATTTAAAGTGACCAATGAAGACAATACATGTAAATAAAGTGTAGATCACAGTAAGGATGACAAATATATAATTTATTTATTTATTGTAATAATATTAATTTAAAGAGACCAATGAAGACAATACATGTAAATAAAGTGTAGATCACAGTAAGGATGACAAAGATGATGTCATTTATTTATTTACTGTAATAATATTAATTTAAAGTGACCAATGAAGACAATCCATGTAAATAAAGTGTTGATCACAGTAAGGATGACAAAGATATAATTTATTTATTTATTGTAATAATATTAATTTAAAGTGACCAATGAAGACAATACATGTAAATAAAGTGTAGATCATAGTAAGGATGACAAGGATATAATTTATTTATTTATTGTAATAATATTAATTTAAAGAGACCAATGAAGACAATACATGTAAATAAAGTGTAGATCATAGTAAGGATGACAAAGATATAATTTATTTATTTACTGTAATAATATTAATTTAAAGTGACCAATGAAGACAATACATGTAAATAAAGTGTAGATCATAGTAAGGATGACAAAGATATAATTTATTTATTTACTGTAATAATATTAATTTAAAGTGACCAATGAAGACAATACATGTAAATAAAGTGTAGATCATAGTAAGGATGACAAAGATATAATTTATTTATTTATTGGATTAATAATAATTTAAAGTGACCAATGAAGACAATACATGTAAATAAAGTGTAGATCATAGTAAGGATGACAAAGATATCATTTATTTATTTACTGTAATAATATTAATTTAAAGAGACCAATGAAGACCATACATGTAAATAAAGTGTAGATCATAGTAAGGATGACAAAGATATAATTTATTTATTTATTGTAATAATATTAATTTAAAGTGACCAATGAAGACAATACATGTAAATAAAGTGTAGATCATAGTAAGGATGACAAAGATATAATTTATTTATTTACTGTAATAATATTAATTTAAAGTGACCAATGAAGACAATAAATGTAAATAAAGTGTAGATCATAGTACGGATGGTAGAGGTGATGTCATTTATTTATTTACTTTATTATTGTTGATTTAAAGTAACAAATGAAGACATTAGGTGTAAATAAAGTGTAGATCACAGTAAGGATGACAAAGGTGATGTCATTTATCAAGAAGGTTCATCAGGATGTTGATGATGATGATGATGTAAGGCAGTCATAACATTCCGTCCCCAGTTGGAGTTTTTGGAAGGTTTGCAAATGTTTATTTTTTTTATTTTGTTTCAAAAACATACATTTATTCCCCATGAATTCATTTGAGTACAAAACGTTTGTCAAAGTGAATTAAAGATCCAACAAAGAAGTATCACACTTTTTTCCAGTATCAAAGCGTTCGGCTCGGCTGGGAATCGTGAGCCCCCCCACACCCCCCAAAACAAAATATATATATATATCCCAAATTACCCAGAATTTCTAGTTTTCCGGGACATTTTGCCTATTGAAAATGAATGGGACAAATTTCAAAACATGCACAATTCCCATATTTCTCATCTGATGTGACCGTTCCACCATCCACACACTATCACACTTACAAATTATTCCAGGAATTCCCGGATTTCAAAAAGCTTATTTTCACCTCTTCCTGGAAAGTTTTCACAGTCCACATTTTTCAACCGTTTTTGACCATTCCACCTTCAAAACATTCCTCTTAGTTGGGACAACAAACGCTCCTGGTTTTTTTTGTACATATTCCCAGTTTTTCCAAAATTTCCAGGAATTCCGAAATACCAATTGTCAATTCAAACTGTTACAAAGTCAACATTTTTCAACTCATTCCAAAAATTCCAACACCAACCCATTCATGTAATCACGGACAATTGTGCTATTTTCTATATTTTCAAACATTTCTGCTTTTCCCGAGAATCCCAAATTTACAGGAAATTCCTGAATGGACGTATTCTTAGTTCTGGCCTCACCGAGAGACTTTCACCGCCTAAGTGTCAAGGGAAATGTCATTCCATTATCCGCTGTAATTACATTGTCTCCTTTAAAATGGAACAAGGTGAATGCAAGGCCAGAGTGTGTGTGAGTGTGTGTGTGTGTGTGTGTGTGTGTGTGTGTGTGTGTGTGTGTGTGTGTGTGTGTGTGTGTGTGTGTGTGTGTGTGTGTGTGTGTGTGTGTGTTAAATGTCAGGCAGTGTGAGGGAAGGCGTGTGGAAGTAAGTGGGTCAGCGAGTGGTTACATGTGGAGGATTAGAGAATAAGAAGCACAATAATGTTTCCACGTCTTGTCAAGTTGGCTGCACTCCAAATATCACACAAATGTTGCTGGGAGGAAATGTTGCTAGAAGGAAATGTTGCTGGGAGGAAATGTTGCTGGGAGGAAATGTTGCTGGGAGGAAATGTTGCTGGGAGGAAATGTTGCTGGGAGGAAATGTTGCTGGGAGGAAATGTTGCTGGGAGGAAATGTTGCTGGGAGGAAATGTTGCTAGAAGGAAATGTTGCTGGGAGGAAATGTTGCTGGGAGGAAATGTTGCTGGGAGGAAATGTTGCTGGGAGGAAATGTTGCTGGGAGGAAATGTTGCTGGGAGGAAATGTTGCTGGGAGGAAATGTTGCTGGGAGGAAATGTTGCTAGAAGGAAATGTTGCTGGGAGGAAATGTTGCTGGGAGGAAATGTTGCTGGGAGGAAATGTTGCTGGGAGGAAATGTTGCTGGGAGGAAATGTTGCTGGGAGGAAATGTTGCTGGGAGGAAATGTTGCTGGGAGGAAATGTTGCTGGGAGGAAATGTTGCAGCGCTCTTCAGGCAGGCTTGTGTGATATCATGTGATATATGAATGATGTGTGATATCATGTGATATATGAATAATGACGATAGAGCACGGGTGTCCACATTTTAGCTCACGATATTACAAAAACAAAAACAATTTGAATATAAGAGCAAATACTACCAAAATGCATTTCAATACTTTTCAAAATAAAGGGCACCACAAAAATGGCATTACAGGCTTTATTTGAACCAAAAATCTTCTGCCCTGAGATGGGTAGGTTGTGAGTTCAAACCCCGAGTTCCAAGTCATACCAAAGACTATAAAAATGGGAGCCATTACCTCCCTGCTTGGCACTCAGCATCAAGGCTTGGAATTGGGGGTTAAATCACCAAAAATGATTCCCTGGCGTGGCCATCACTGCTGCTCACTGCTCCCCTCACCTCCCAGGGGGTGAACAAGGGTGATGGGTCAAATGCAGAGGACAAATGTCACCACACCTAGTGTGTGTGTGACTATCATTGCTACTTTAACTTGAACTTAACTTAACTTAACAATGACTTATATACATGACTTATATACATGACTTATACACATGACTTATTTACATGACTTATATACATGACTTGTATACATGACTTATGCACATGACTTTTTTACATGACTTATTTACATGACTTATATACATGACTTATATACATGACTTATTTACATGACTTATATACATGACTTATATACATGACTTATTTACATCACTTATATACTTGACTTATATACATGACTTATACACATGATTTATTTACATGACTTATATACAGTACATGACTTATTTACATGACTTATACATGACTTATATACATGACTTATACACATGACTTATTTACATGACTTATTTACATGACTTATATACATGACTTATTTACATCACATCACTTATATACTTGACTTATATACATGACTTATACACATGATTTATTTACATGACTTATATACAGTACATGACTTATTTACATGACTTATACATGACTTATATACATGACTTATACACATGACTTATTTACATGACTTATTTACATGACTTATATACAGTACATGACTTGTTTACATTACTTATACATGACTTATATACATGACTTATACACATGACTTATTTACATGACTTATTTACATGACTTATTTACATGACTTATATACATGACTTATACACATGACTTATATACATGACTTATACACATGACTTATTTACATGACTTATATACTTGACTTATATACATGACTTATACACATGACTTATTTACATGACTTATATACATGACTTATTTACATGACTTATATACATGACTTATATACATGCCTTATATACAGGACTTATATACATGACTTATTTACATGACTTATATACAGTACATGACTTATTTACATGACTTATACACATGACTTATTTACATGACTTATACACATGACTTATTTACATGACTTATATACATGACTTATACACATGACTTATTTACATGACGTATACACATGACTTATTTACATGACTTATATACATGACTTATTTACATGACTTATATACTTGACTTATATACATGACTTATACATATGACTTATTTACATGACTTATATACAGGACTTATATACATGACTTATTTACATGACTTATATACATGACTTATATACAGGACTTATATACATGACTTATTTACATGACTTATATACATGACTTATTTACATGACTTATATACAGTACATGACTTATTTATATGACTTATATACATGACTTATTTACATGACTTATATACAGTACATGACTTATATACATAACTTATATACATGACTTATATACATGACTTATATACATGACTTATTTACATGACATATATACATGACTTATATACATGACTTATATACATGACTTATTTACATGACTTATATACATGACTTATATACATGACTTATTTACATGACTTATATACATGACTTATATACATGACTTATTTACATGACTTATATACGGTACATGACTTATTTACATGACTTATATACATAACTTATATACATGACTTATACAAATGACTTATTTACATGACTTATATACATGACTTATTTACATGACTTATATACATGACTTATTTACATGACTTATTTACATGACTTATATACATAACTTATATACATGACTTATACACATGACTTGTATACATGACTTATATACATGAGTTATTTACATAACTTATATACATGACTTATATACATGACTTATATACTTGACTTATATACATGACTTATTTACATGACTTATATACATGACTTATATACATGACTTATACACATGACTTATTTACATGACTTACATACATGACTTATATACATGCCTTATATACAGGACTTATATACATGCCTTATATACAGGACTTATATACATGACTTATTTACATGACTTATATACATGACTTATTTACATGACTTATATACAGTACATGACTTATTTACATGACTTATATACATAACTTACATACATGACTTATACACATGACTTATTTACATGACTTATTTACATGACTTATATACATGACTTATATACATGACTTATATACATGACTTATTTACATGACTTATTTACATGACTTATATACTTGACTTATACACATGACTTATTTACATGACTTATATACAGTACATGACTTATTTACATGACTTATATACATGACTTATTTACATGACTTATTTACATGACTTATTTACATGACTTATTTACATGACTTATATACATGACTTATTTACATGACTTATATACTTGACTTATATACATGACTTATATACATGACTTATTTACATGACTTATATACATGACTTATATACATGACTTATTTACATGACTTATATACATGACTTATATACATGACTTATATACATGACTTATATACATGACTTATTTACATGACTTATATACATGACTTATGTACATGACTTATTTGCATGACTTATATACATGACTTATACACATGACTTATATACATGACTTATTTACATGACTTATTTACATGACTTATATACATGACTTATATACATGACTTATGCACATGACTTTTTTACATGACTTATTTACATGACTTATATACATGACTTATGTACATGACTTATATACATGACTTATTTACATGACTTATATACATGACTTATGTACATGACATATGTACATGACTTATGTACATGACTATTGTCCCTGGCCACACTGAGGAAGACTTGACTCTCCTAGTGAGCGGCTGAAGGAAGGAGTTGATGAAAGTGTTTACACGCTGGAGGAATCTTTTGTCGCTTATCTCCTGGAATTGTATTATTAATTATGTCCATTAATGGAAATATCACATGGCCTTTCATCCTGGCCTGCCTTCAAGCTGCCGCTTTATTGACGTCTTTCACTCAATGTGTCGCTGGCACGATGGCCGTGTCATTTGTTCAAGGCTAAGGTCCAAATAAGGATGACAACAGAACAGACATGCAGGATCAGTCACAGGAGGCTGATGGATGACAACAGACATGCAGGATCAGTCACATGTTGTTTGAGCAGCAGTTGTTTAGTGTGGAAACAGATTGGATAAATACAGTTTTACCTTGTTGACTGCAGCTCAGAGCTTCCAGGCCTTTCCTGGTAATTTTTTATATTTTCATACTTCTTATTCCCTTTTATTGCTTTGCTTTACTTATTTTACTCTTATTATTATTATTATTATTATTATTATTATTATTATTGTGTAAATGTCCAAACATTCACACATATAAGATTCTACACCAAAAAAATCATGTATTTATTATTATTATTATTGTTATTATTATTTTTATTTTTATTATTATTATTATTATTATTATTATTATTGTGTAAATGTCCAAACATTCACACATATAAGATTCTACACCAAAAAAATCATGTATTTATTATTATTATTATTGTTATTATTATTGCTGTTATTATGACGATTGTTGTGTGAATGTCCAAACATTCACAAAATAAGATTCTACACCAAAAACCCCTCTATGTATTATTATTATTGTTATCATTATTTTTATTTTTATTATTATTATTATTATTATTATTATTATTGTTATTATTATTGCTGTTATTAAGACGATTGTTGTGTGAATGTCCAAACATTCACAAAATAAGATTCTCCACCAAACAACCCTTTATTATTATTATTATTATTTGTATTATTATTTTTATTTGTATTTGTATTATTATTATTATTATTATTATTATTATTATTATTATTATTATTATTATTTTTGTGTGAATGTCCAAGCATTCACACAATAAGATTCTACACCAAAAATCATCTAGTTATTATTATTGTTATTGGTATTATTATTATTATTATGATGATGATGATGATGATTATTGTTATTATTATCGTTATTATTATTGCTATTATTAGTATTATTATTGTGTGAATGTCCAAACATTCACACAATAAGATTATACACCAAAAAAGCCTCCATCTATCTATTATTATTATTATTATTGTTATTATTATTGTTATTATTGTTGTTATTATTATTGTTATTATTATTATTATTATTATTATTATTATTGTTGTTATTATTATTGTTATTGCTATTGTTGTTGTTATTGTTATTATTGTTATTGTTATTTTTATTATTGTTATTATTATTGTGGGAATGTCCAAGCATTCACACAATAAGATTCTACACCAAAAAAACATCTAGTTATTATTATTTTTATTATTATTATTGCTTTATTATTATTGTTATTGTGTGAAAATTCAAACATTCACACAATAAAATTCTACATCAAATAAAGGATCTATTATTATTATTATTATGAATATATATATATATATATATATATATATATATATATATATATATATATATATATATATATATATATATATATATATATATATATATACCTACCGGAATTAATAAAAGGCTATCGATGCTGTCATCTAGCAAAGCTGAATTTGACCAAACAACCCCCCCGTACCAAAAAGCCCTTGATGAAAGCGGATACAATTTCACCCTCACTTATGAACCCACGCCAGGAAACCAGCCAAAAAAAGAACAGAAAACGAAACGACATCATCTGGTACAACCCCCTATACAGCAAAAACGTCTCAACGAACATTGGACACAAATTCCTCAATCTGATTGACAAACACTTTCCCAAAGACAACACCCTAAGAAAAGTATTCAACAAGAACAACATTAAATTGAGCTACAGCTGTATGAACAATATACGACAAATCATCTCAAACCACAACAAAACAATTGCAAATGAGCCGTCGGCCCCCGGACAGAGCGACTCCAAAACCAACAAAGGCTGTAACTGTCGAAAGAAACCTGATTGCCCTCTCAACGGGGGGTGCTTACAAACATCAGTTGTCTACCAATCTAAGGTAATACGCAAGGACATTAACACATCCGACACATATGTAGGATTAACCGAGGGAGAATTCAAAACCAGATGGAACAATCACAAGGCTTCTTTCAGGAACAAAAACCTGCGGAATACCACAGAACTCAGCAAACACATTTGGGACCTCAAAGACAATAATGTTGAATATTCAATAACATGGCAAATTCTTGCATCCAGCACACCTTACAATAGTGGTAATAAAAGATGCAACCTATGCTTGAAAGAGAAACTGTTTATTATTTACCGTCCAGACCTGTCATCCCTCAACAAGCGCAGCGAAATTGTAACAGCATGCCGCCACAGACGGAAACACCTCCTAGGTAACACATGAGCCAATCACCACGCCCCTACGCCAGCCTGTACCCACCCACTCTGTGCCCTATATAAACCATGGTATGTGAATGCTCCCATTAAAATCTCCTGATGAGTGAGGGAACCCCTCATGAAACAGGCCTGTAGAGATGAAATAGTCTTGTGATTTTTTTTCCCCACACATATATATATATATATATATATATATATATATATATATATATATATATATATATATATATATATATATATATATATATATATATATATATATATATATATATATATATATATATATGTATGTATGTATGTATGTATGTATATACAGTATATATATAGCTAGCAGGTCCATGATGATGACTTCAGTTTTTCTATGTAAATAACATTGATATTTCTGTGTATAGTACATCTGCAGTTTATAGTCTGGTGCGCCTTATATATGGGTGCGGCTTTTATACCAATGTGCTTTAAAGTCCGGAAAATATGCTAGTTTTTGTCTGTAAAAACACGAGCGATGACGTCACTGACTATGATCGACAAATGAAGTTGTTGCAAACTTTATTCTCAATTTTTTTGTCGACAAAGTGGACAAATCTTAATACATCCGTGATGGAATCAGTGCATGAGCTGTAATTGTTAGTGAGTAGAATTGACGCCATGTTCTCGGTAATATTGTTGTGGATGATTGATGGGACTCTCATTTGGATCACCGGAGAGGAAATGAAACACCGTTGATTTATTGGAATAATGACTTGTTAAATGTGGATGTGATATCAGTGAAGAAGCACTTCATCATGTTGACGTCACCAGGAATAGTCCAACCACAATGTTTGCTCATTTCTTGCCATGAAGATTTCAACTAGAAATAACTTCTATATCTTCCTTCTCTTCCGTATTTCCAATCAAATGTTCACAGAACATTGAAATGCCAGCGAATGTGACACAACAGGAAGTGAATGTGACACAACAGGAAGCCAATGTGACATTTGTCATTTAGCTCACTTATCTATGCTAGTGTTGCTAACCTACCAGATGTTAAGCTGTAAAGTTAGCATGTAGCTCACACAGCTATGCTAAAGTTATTATCCTAGCACGATGTTAAAATGTCAAGTTAACATGTAGCTCACATAGCTATGTTAGTGATGCTAACCTAGCGTGATGTAAAAATGTGTAATGTTATCATTTAGCTCACATAGCTATGTTAGTGATGCTAACCTAGCATGATGTAAAAATGTAATGTTATCATTTAGCTCACATAGCTATGCTAGAGTTGCTAACCTAGCATGATGTTACAATGTAATATTAGCATGTGGTTTACATAGCTTTGCTAGTGTTGTCAACCTACCATGATTTTAAAAATAAAATGTCGACACGTAACTCAATAGCTATGATGGAATTGCTAAATGAGCATGACGTTAAAATGTAGTGTTAGCATGTAACTCACATAGCTATACTAGTGATGCTAACCCAGCATGATGTTAAAATGTAATGTTAGCATTTTGCTCACTTAACTATGCTAGTGTTGCTAATCTACCAGATGTTATTATGTAAAGTTAGCATGCAGCTCACATAGCTATGTTAGTGTTGATAACCCTGCATGATGTAAAAATTTAATGTTAGCATGTAGCTCACATAGCTATGCTAGTGATGCTAACCTAGCGTGATGTTAAAATGTAATGTTATCATTTAGCTCACATAGCTATGTTAGTGTTGCTAGCCTACCAGATGTTAAGCTGTAAAATTAGCATGTAGCTCACATAGCTATGCTAATGTTATTATCCTAGCACGATGTTAAAATGTCAAGTTAGCATGTAGCTCCCATAGCTATGCTACGGTTGCTAATATATGAGTCCATTATGTTGTTGTATGTGATAGGTGACATGTAGTATGTTGGACAAGTGCACACTACCAGCACAAACACATGAACTATGCACCATTGTTTACTTCTGAAACTTGGCAGAAAAACACCACAGCATAGAACCTTTGAAATGTAGAAGTAAGAGCATTTTATTTTTGTCTTCATGCATAGCTGATAAGTCTGATAAATAACGCGGCTGCAGCAGCGACGAGAAGGGTGAGCACGTGTAACGGCAGGCGTTATGGGCCATGCAGATGGAAATGACCTGGGAGAAGATGACACATGGATGGATCACAAGCAGCCATCTGTGGCGTGCAGGCAGGCTCGCACTCGGGCGTGCTGGAGATGACAAAGTGAGTCGCCCTGCACACAAACATGACTTTTTCTACAATACTGCATGACAACAAAGTGAGTCGCCGTGCACACAAACATGACTTTTTCTACAATACTGCATGACAACAAGAGCCAAACTGCTCATGACCTCCGCCAGGACTGTAGCTCATTTCCAGCAAACAGTTATGGATGGATCTTGATGAAACTTTATGAAATGTGAAAGAATTGATCCGGATGTTTTGTCCCTTCAAAGACCTTTTGTGTTTGTGTTCTTTCTAGCGGGTTACAAGGTTACCATAGCAACTGTGCAAGCTGCATTTACACAAAAATGATGAAGTTATGTCGAAGGCCACAAATCGCCATTTTGCAGACAACATGAGTAAATCAGAATTATACATTGAAGGTATGACTGCACAGCATTTACTTATATGACACGACCCAAACAACCTTCCTTAGTCATGGAGCAAACAATTAAAAATGAATACCATTAACATAAAGCACACATAACACAAACTGCTCACTGCACTTTGTGGATACTATACAACACGTCCAACTATTATACATCCTTCAAAATGACACTGCAATGCATTATGGGAAAAATGCAAAACACTCTCCACACTTTTTCATGTATGGCACATTTTAGCTGCTTGATCATTCTGATTAAGTACAAAACTTCAAGGATGTTGTCACAGAAGTCAACAATGAAGGAGTCAAACTTTCACATACTCTTAATATACAATTATGAAATTGTGTATGTGTGTGTAAATGTGTATATGTATATATGTGTGTGTGTGTGTATATGTATATGTGTATATATATATATATATATATATATATATATATATATATATATATATGTATATATATATATGTGTGTGTATAAATATGTGTTTATATATGTGTATATGTACATCTGTGTGTGTATATAGGTGTACAGTATATGTGTATATATATATATATATATATATATATATGTGCGACACACATATACACATATATACATATACACGTATACACATATACATATATATACATATACACACATATATAAACACCCCCCCGTGTGCGCCACACATATATACACGTATACACATATATACATATACATATATATATATACATATACATATATATATAAAGACACCTCCCGTGTGTGCCACACATATATACACGTATACACATATATACATATACACGTATACACATATATACATGTACATATATATACATATACACACATGTATAAAGACACGTCCCGTGTGCGCCACACATTTAAATCCAGCAGAAGCTCCTCTGATGCTGTTTTATCTTTTTATCCTCACAAATTTACGAGGCGCTGCAGCAAAGCTTTAAAAATGTGTGTGATAAATCTGTTGATAACTTTCTGCCCGTAGTCTTGTCAAGACTATTTATGTCTATTGGACTGTCACAGTCCATAAACCTGGTCTCATCAGCGTTTGCTGCAATCATGCTGGTCCTATGTGGTCCACACCAGACCCAGGACTACTTGTCATGTTCTATGTGTTCCACACCAGACCCAGGACTACTTGTAATGTCCTATGTGGTCCACACCAGACCCAGGACTACTTGTAATGTCTTATGTGTTCCACACCAGACCCAGGACTACTTGTAATGTCCTATGTGGTCCACACCAGACCCAGGACTACTTGTCATGTACTATGTGGTCCACACCAGACCTAGGACTACTTGTAATGTCCTATGTGGTCCACACCAGACCCAGGACTACTTTTCATGTGGATATTGTCAATGATGATTGTGTGTCGGATTCATCTTCAGAGTCTTGTGGGCTTTTGTAGACCTGTAGACTCTGACCATATCCTCTGACCATGTCCTTTGATCATGTACTCTGACCATGTCCTCTAACCATGTCCTCTGATCATGTCCTCTGACCATGTCCTCTGACCATGTCCTCTGACTATGTTCACTGACCATGTCCTCTGAACATGTCATGTGACCATGTCCTCTAACCATTTCCTGTGACCATGTCCACTGACCATGTCCTGTGACCTTGTCCTCTAACCATGTCCTCTGACCATGTCCTGTGACCATGTCCTCTAACCATGTCCTCTAACCATGTCCTCTGACCATGTCCTGTAACCTTGTCCTCTAACCATGTCCTCTGACCATGTCCTGTGACCATGTCCACTGACCATGTCCTGTGACCTTGTCCTCTAACCATGTCCTCTGACCATGTCCTGTGACCATGTCCTCTAACCATGTCCTCTAACCATGTACTCTGACCATGTCCTGTGACCATGTCCTCTAACCATGTCCTCTAACCATGTCCACTGACCATGTCCTGTGACCTTGTCCTCTAACCATGTCCTCTGACCATGTCCTGTGACCATGTCCTCTGACCATGTCCTGTGACCATGTCCACTGACCATGTCCTGTGACCTTGTCCTCTAACTATGTCCTCTGACCATGTCCTGTGACCATGTCCTCTAACCATGTCCTCTAACCATGTCCTCTGACCATGTCCTGTGACCATGTCCTCTAACCATGTCCTCTAACCATGTCCTCTGACCATGTCCTGTGACCATGTCCACTGACCATGTCCTGTGACCATGTCCTTTTGACCATGTCCTTTGACCATGTCCTTTTGATCATGTCCTTTTGACTATGTACTCTGACATGTCATTTTAACCATGTCCTTTTGCCAATGACCATATATATGTGTAAGTATGTTTGTATATATACATATATGTGTATATATACATACAAATGTGTATACATATATATATATATATATATATATATATACAGTATATGTATAAACATATATACGTATATATGTAGATATGTGTATATATGTCTACATATATATATATATATATATATATATATATATATATATATATATATATATATATATATATATATATATATATATATATACGTATTAACATGTATTTGTTGAATCCAAAACATTATGACTGTAAGCAAAGAAAAATCCATGAATTAGCTGCACTGTTTTATAAGCCGCGGGGTCCTAAGCGTAGTTAAAAAGTAGTGGCTTACAGTCCAGGAGTTACGGCACTCTTAAGTTGAAGTACCAGTGTATGTACAATATATGTACAGTGTATGTACAGTATATGTACAGTGTATGTACAGTGTATGTACAGTATATGTACTAGAGATGCGCGGTTTGCGGACACAACCGCGGAGTCCGCGGATTATCCGCGGATCGGGCGGATGAAATTAAAAAAAATAAGATTTTATCCGCTCGCGGGTCGGGTCGGGCGGATTAATTAGATTTTTTTTTTTTTTTTTTTTTTTTTTTTTTGCGGGTGGCAGTTAAACCAATTGGTAAATATATATACATAGTTAAATGTTGTTACCCACATACGAAAAACGAGCAGGCACCTGCAGCATATGCCACAACAGAAGAAGAAAAAAAGAAAAGAGATGGACACTTTTACGGAGCGGAGAAGGGACGCCTCGCCGGGGTCCGGGACCGAGGCCCCTTCCCCCGAGAGGGCCCCACCGGGAGCCGTAGCTGAGGCGATCCGCGAGAAGGGCCCGACGCACGTCCAGGGTCACTACCGCGCCCACCGCACCGACACCCCGCCTCGTCCGCTTTCGCCGCGGCCGGCGTCACGCGCAGCAGGTAAGCAGTTTACCTGCCCGCCACCCCCGTGGCCGGGGGCTCGTAACATGGGTCACTCCGCGCGCTCCGCCCGCGCAGCTTACCTGCTTGCCACCCCTGTTGCCGGGGGCGCGTAACAGGGGTCACTCCACGCGCAGTGCGCTCACGAAAGGGGTGGGGCTCACCCTGGTTGATATAGAGAGCAGGACGGTGGCCATGGAATTTCATTTAAGGTTTGTGATAAACCATCAAACTCATTCGTTAAAAGGACTCTATAGTAATATAAAGCGAAATTTTCTGGACATTATCATGCAAGAAAAGTTTATTTTTGGGATCGCGATCACCGCGTAATGATTTTTAAAGGTTGCATTACATTATTAACTGTCCCATGTGATCAGCCAGTGCGATTGGAAGTCCATGCTCAATTATTGCCTCCGTAAATAAAACTTCGGCATTTATCACATCCAAAGAATCTGTTTGGGCGACGAAAAACGTTGAAAGTTTTCCACTTGTATCGCTAGCAACGGCATTAGACTTGTGTTTTTTTGTCCCAACGTGGTCTTTTACATCGCTAATTCCTCCGTGTCCGATCGAAAAATTTAGTCTGCACAAGGTGCAATTCGGGTAGTTTTCACCCTTTTTTTTTTTTTTTTTAATTAATATTAGATATATAACAACGGGCGGATGGCGGGCGGGTGCAGTTCTGATCAAACGTTACATCGGGTGGATGGCGGATGGATGACGACTTTCTGACGCGGTTGCGGATGAGATAAATTGCCTATCCGCGCATCTCTAATATGTACAGTATATCCACGCTGCATGTACATCATCACAGTCCAACACCAAACTGATCCAGTATGTGAGCGTCTTCTTAGTACTGTCACAATAATAACAATAACAACAGCAATAACAATAACAACAACAACAACAATCACAATAACAATAATATTATTAATACACTTCTTATTTGTGTGTTTATTTGACCAACTGTGAAAAAGTGATGGAGGTTCCTCACATTTGGCTCCTCAGCGAATGTTTCCTTCTCAGCAGCGTGGAAAAATATCCAAAAATGATTTCTGTATCGGGGTCACATGATCACCCCCCCCCCCCCCAACACATGTTGTATCACCTGCCTGCTGCTGTCACACATGTTGTATCACCTGCCTGCTGCTGTCACACATGTTGTATCACCTGCCTGCTGGTGTCACACATGTTGTATCACCTGCCTGCTGCTGTCACACATGTTGTATCACCTGCCTGCTGGTGTCACACATGTTGTATCACCTGCCTGCTGGTGTCACACATGTTGTATCACCTGCCTGCTGCTGTCACACATGTTGTATCACCTGCCTGCTGGTGTCACACATGTTGTATCACCTGCCTGCTGGTGTCACACATGTTGTATCACCTGCCTGCTGGTGTCACACATGTTGTATCACCTGCCTGCTGCTGTCACACATGTTGTATCACCTGCCTGCTGCATGGTGTCACACATGTTGTATCACCTGCCTGCTGCTGTCACACATGTTGTATCACCTGCCTGCTGCTGTCACACATGTTGTATCACCTGCCTGCTGCTGTCACACATGTTGTATCACCTGCCTGCTGCTGTCACACATGTTGTATCACCTGCCTGCTGGTGTCACACATGTTGTATCACCTGCCTGCTGCTGTCACACATGTTGTATCACCTGCCTGCTGCTGTCACACATGTTGTATCACCTGCCTGCTGCTGTCACACATGTTGTATCACCTGCCTGCTGCTGTCACACATGTTGTATCACCTGCCTGCTGCTGTCACACATGTTGTATCACCTGCCTGCTGGTGTCACACATGTTGTATCACCTGCCTGCTGGTGTCACACATGTTGTATCACCTGCCTGCTGCTGTCACACATGTTGTATCACCTGCCTGCTGCTGTCACACATGTTGTATCACCTGCCTGCTGCTGTCACACATGTTGTATCACCTGCCTGCTGCTGTCACACATGTTGTATCACCTGCCTGCTGGTGTCACACATGTTGTATCACCTGCCTGCTGCTGTCACACATGTTGTATCACCTGCCTGCTGCTGTCACACATGTTGTATCACCTGCCTGCTGCTGTCACACATGTTGTATCACCTGCCTGCTGCTGTCACACATGTTGTATCACCTGCCTGCTGGTGTCACACATGTTGTATCACCTGCCTGCTGCTGTCACACATGTTGTATCACCTGCCTGCTGCATGGTGTCACACATGTTGTATCACCTGCCTGCTGCTGTCACACATGTTGTATCACCTGCCTGCTGGTGTCACACATGTTGTATCACCTGCCTGCTGCTGTCACACATGTTGTATCACCTGCCTGCTGCTGTCACACATGTTGTATCACCTGCCTGCTGGTGTCACACATGTTGTATCACCTGCCTGCTGGTGTCACACATGTTGTATCACCTGCCTGCTGCTGTCACACATGTTGTATCACCTGCCTGCTGCTGTCACACATGTTGTATCACCTGCCTGCTGCTGTCACACATGTTGTATCACCTGCCTGCTGCTGTCACACATGTTGTATCACCTGCCTGCTGCTGTCACACATGTTGTATCACCTGCCTGCTGCTGTCACACATGTTGTATCACCTGCCTGCTGCTGTCACACATGTTGTATCACCTGCCTGCTGCTGTCACACATGTTGTATCACCTGCCTGCTGGTGTCACACATGTTGTATCACCTGCCTGCTGCTGTCACACATGTTGTATCACCTGCCTGCTGGTGTCACACATGTTGTATCACCTGCCTGCTGGTGTCACACATGTTGTATCACCTGCCTGCTGGTGTCACACATGTTGTATCACCTGCCTGCTGCTGTCACACATGTTGTATCACCTGCCTGCTGGTGTCACACATGTTGTATCACCTGCCTGCTGCATGGTGTCACACATGTTGTATCACCTGCCTGCTGCTGTCACACATGTTGTATCACCTGCCTGCTGGTGTCACACATGTTGTATCACCTGCCTGCTGCATGGTGTCACACATGTTGTATCACCTGCCTGCTGCTGTCACACATGTTGTATCACCTGCCTGCTGCGTGTTTCACATGGCAAGGAAATAACTTAATACATATTTACATACGTCATTAATTATACAGTGGCAGCACGGTGGTAGAGGGGTTAGTGCGTCTGCCTCACAATACAAAGGTCCTGAGTAGTCCTGAGTTCAATCCCGGCCTTGGGACCTTTCTGTGTGGAGTTTGCATGTTCTCATTATGAGATGATGAAATATCAGTTAATTATGAAATGACTAAATATCAGTTTATTATGAGATGATTAAATATCAGTTTGTTATGACATTAATAAATATCAGTTTATTATGAGATGATTAATCATCAGTTTATTATGAGATGATTAATCATCAGTTTATTATGAGATGATTAAATATCAGTTAATTATGAGATGATTAAATATAAGTTTATTATGAGATGAATACATATCAGTTAAAAATGAGATTATTAAATATCAGTTTGTTATGAGATGATTAAATATCAGTGAATAATGAGATGTTTAAATATCAGTTAATAATGATATGATTAAATATCAGTTAATTATGAGAGGATTAAATATCAGTTAATAATGAGATGTTTAAATATCAGTTAATAATGAGATGATTAAATATCAGTTAATTATGAGAGGATTAAATATCAGTTTATTATGAGATGATGAAATATCAGTTTATTATGAGAGGATTAAATTAAAGTTTATTAGTGGATGATTAAATATCAGTTTATTATGAGATGATTAAGATTCAGTTCATTATGAGATGATTAAATATCAGTTTATTATGAGATATTTAAATATCAGTTAATGATGATATTATTACATATCAGTTAATAATACGATGATTAAATATCAGTTTATCATTAGGTGATTTTTTATCAGTTTATTATGAGATGATTAAATATAAGTTCATTTTGTGATGATTAAATATCAGTTTATTATGAGATGATTAAATATCAGTTAATAATGAGACGATTAAATATCAGTTAATAATGAGATGATTAAATATCAGTTAATAAAGAGATGATTTAATATCAGTTGATAATGAGACGATTAAATATCAGTTTATTATGAGATGATTAAATATCAGTTAATAATGAGATGATTAAATATCAGTTTATAATGATATGATTAAATATCAGTTTATTATAAGATGATTAAATATCAGTTTATTATGGGATGATTAAATATCAGTTTATTATGAGATGATTAAATATCAGTTTATTATAAGATGATTAAATATCAGTTTATTATGAGATGATTAAATATCAATTTATTAAGAGATGATTCAATATCAGTTTATTATGAGATGATTAAATATCAGTTTATTATGAGATGATTAAATATGAGTTAATAATGAGATAATTAAATATAAGTTTATTTTGAGATGATTAAATATCAGTTTATTATGGGTGATTAACTATCAGTTTATTAAGAGATCATTAAATATGAGTTAATAATGAGATGATTAAAAATCAGTTAATAATGAGATGACTAAAAATCAGTTAATAATAAGATGATTAAAAATCAGTTAATAATGAGATGATTAAAAATCAGTTAATAATAAGATAATTAAAAATCAGTTAATAATGAGATGATTAAAAATCAGTTAATAATAAGATGATTAAAAATCAGTTAATAATGAGATGATTAATAATCAGTTAATAATAAGATGATTAAAAATCAGTTAATAATGAGATGATTAAAAATCCAGTTAATAAAAAGATGATTAAAAATCAGTTAATAATAAGATGATTCAAAATCAGTTAATAATAAGATGATTAAAAATCAGTTAATAATGAGATGATTAAAAATCAGTTAATAATGAGATGATTAAAAATCAGTTAATAATGAGTTGATTAATAATCAGTTCATTATGAGATGATTATTTGGAGAAGTCTGGCTGCTGAGAGGTTGTCCTGACATTTACGTGGACGATACGGAATATGCGAGTGTGGCTTCAGATGATATCAACAGGACGTTTTGACTTTCAATAATTCATGAGCACAATAAACACAATTGCCTTTTATTGGGGACAGAAAGTGTTGTTGACTGAGCACGTCTTGTGTCCTCGCTCAGTCCTCCTCTGATAAGCTGAGCTCATCATGTCTGGGCTGTAGAAGACATCTTGACTTTGTTCTATCAATCATGCATGAGGTGGCACAGATAAGACCAAGGGCACCACGACTCCAATTAACACCACCAGTCCGCCTTCTGCACCCTGGAGAGGTTTCTTTTTTTTTTACTTTCAGACTTAAATTGAATTCATCTTTTGTTACCAGCTTACAAACACTGACTATACACAAGAACATCTTCATAAACAACTACAACTGTTGTCTATCACATAGGAATATATCATATATATATATATATATATATATATATATATATATATATATATATATATATATATATATATATATATATATATATATATATATATATATATATATATATATGTATGTGTGGGAAGAAAAAAAATCACAAGACTACTTCATCTCTACAGGCCTGTTTCATGAGGGGGGATTCCCTCAATCATCAGGAGATTTTAATGGGAGCATTCACATACCATGGTTTATATAGGGCACAGAGTGGGTGGGTACAGGCTGGCGTAGGGGCGTGGTGATTGGCTCATGTGTTACCTAGGAGGTGTTTCCGTCTGTGGCGGCATGCTGATACAATTTCGCTGCGCTTGTTGAGGGATGACAGGTCTGGACGGTAAATAATAAACAGTTTCTCTTTCAAGCATAGGTTGCATCTTTTATTACCACTATTGTAAGGTGTGCTGGATGCAAGAATTTGCCATGTTATTGAATATTCAACATTATTGTCTTTGAGGTCCCAAATGTGTTTGCTGAGTTCTGTGGTATTCCGCAGGTTTTGGTTCCTGAAAGAAGCCTTGTGATTGTTCCATCTGGTTTTAAACTCTCCCTCGGTTAATCCTACATATGTGTCGGATGTGTTAATGTCCTTGCGTGTTACCTTAGATTGGTAGACAACTGATGTTTGTAAGCACCCCCCGTTGAGAGGGCAATCAGGTTTCTTGCGACAGTTGCAGCCTTTGTTGGTTTTGGGGTCGCTCTGTCCGGGGGCCGACGGCTCATTTGCAATTGTTTTGTTGTGGTTTGAGATAATTTGTCGTATATTGTTCATACAGCTGTAGCTCAATTTAATGTTGTTCTTGTTGAATACTTTTCTTAGGCTGTTGCCTTTGGGAAAGTGTTTGTCAATCAGATTGAGGAATTTGTGGCCAATGTTGGTTGAGACGTTTTTGCTGTATGGGGGGTTGTACCAGATGATGTTGTTTCGTTTTCTGTTCTTTTTTGGCTGGTTTCCTGGCGTGGGTTCATAGGTGAGGGTGAAATTGTATCCGCTTTCATCAAGGGCTTTTTGGTACGGGGGGGTTGCTTGGTCAAATTCAGCTTTGCTAGATGACAGCATCGATAGCCTTTTATTAATTCCGGTAGGTATTCTTTTCGTGGTGGTGGGTGGGTGGTTGCTGTCATGGTGCACGTATTGGAGTGTTGTGTTGGATTTCGTGAATGGTTGGTAGCTGTTATTTCTCAGGTTGAAAGTGACGTCAAGGAAGTTGACGGTTTGCTTGTTGGCTTCAATCGTGATCCGTAGGCCGTTCTCTTTGAAAATTTGGCATATGCGCTTCTTGGTATTCTCGCTGCTCCTTGGCGAGGCGCGACACACTGCCAGTCCGTCATCACGGTAAATACCAAGGTTCAGGTTGAGGCTAGCGAGCTGGGAGAGGAGGAAACTCCCAACGAGTTCACACGTTTCTGCTCCGTCAAAACTTCCCATAGTGACGTCAAATGTTGCATTGTTCTTTTTTTGCCATGGTGTACTGTTGTGGATGAGAATGGAGTTTTTTGCGTGGATGATGATGTTTCTTTCGTTGCCTGTGATTGAGTCGTAGTCTGAGGCGTATATATATATATATATATATATATACATATATACATACATACATTTATACATATATACATATATACATATACATATATATTTTTGTTACACTAACGTATGTACACAAACATATGTAGTCTAAACATACAGTATGTACATAAACAAGCAGACCTTTTGTTTGTCACACAGAGACGGGCGATAAGACGTACAAACTCCATCGCTAACTGCTCCTTCAGTTCAGTCATGACAACTACACTTCTTCAAATCATATCCTTTTACTCTTTTATTCTCATGTGGATTGGGATGTTGACTACATTATTATATAGATTGGGATTTTGATGTAGATTTAAAATTTGATGTCAAATGAATGTAGATTGATTTTGATGTAGATGTAAAAGTTGATGTAAAATTGAAGTAGATTGATTTTGATGTGGATTTTTCTATAAATGTATACAAACTTTTTAAAAAGCACAATCATAATATGATCATTTTCATATTAAATATATAAATAATATCCTCCCATCAATACTGATAGTCATTATGACCAAATAAGGGCGTAGGAAGAAGGCATGACATGTATTTTGAAACAGCGTTTCTTAACCAGCGCCCCCTGGAGGGCTTCCAACAAATATGTTTATCAGCTGTAATACACTTTTCCACCACTTGTGGCAGTAATGACAATATCAAACAAACAGAAGAAGTCCACAGCTAAAGTCATAGAGACGTTTCTTAAGCGCAAAAATGATGACTAAAATGTTGAAACTGTATTTTTAATTACACTTTAATTTTATTGATGTATTACTTAAGAAACATATGCATTATTAATTTCATTATTTTTTTTACATATTAATTAACTAACAATCTTAATGATTAACACATGCTTTCATATCAGGTGGCAAGTAGGTGAGATAGAATTATTGAATATGATTCAAATGAGATGATTAATTCAGTGTTAATATTTGAGTGGGACCCGGGCCCCCCTGTAGTGGAAAGGTTTGGCACCCAGGTCAAAAAGGTTGAGAAAATAAAGATTTAAAAGACATTGTTGTAGTACAAAGTACTTTTACAAAGAGTACAGTTGACAATCATCAAGTAGTCGATGAATGCTCCAATCGTTGGAATGGTTTAAATGTTGAAGAGTTTGAATTTCCAGGAAAACTGGAATTTGGTTTGGAACTTGGGAAAGGGTTAGTTGGATGAGTGGAATGTGTTGAGTAGGTTGAAAAATGTGGGAATTGTGCAACTTGGAAAAATGTCCCATTCATTTCAATGGGAACTTCCTGGAAATTTGGGAATTTTGGAAAAAGTGGGATTTTTTAAAAACGATTAGGAGCATGAATGAGCTGAATTGTTTGGTGTTGGAATTGTTTAAATGGGTCAAGAAATGTTGAAGTAGGAACAGTTTTTTAATTGAGAAACGTTATTATGGAATTTGGGGAAATGCGGGAATTTTTCAAGTTCTTAAACCAACTTGTTTTTTAGTCCTGACTAAGAGGAATGTTTTGACAGTGGAACGCTTGAAATGGGTTGAAAGGACTAAAAAAGGTTGGAAATAAGGTTAGAAAAAAAACCTGAAATTTGTTGAACGTAGAAAAATGTTTTTTTGAATTTCCAGGATGAGTGGAATGTGTTGAAGGTGGAATGTTTGAATCTGTGGAAAAATGTGGGAATTGTGGAAGTTTGCAAAATGGACAATTCATTTTGAATGGGGAAAAAGGCCCTGAAAACTGGGAATTCTCGGAAATCCGGGAATTTTTTTTTGTACAACTGTTGAAAATAAGCACACAATTCCTGAACAGGCTGAATATTTTGAAATTGGAACGGTTTGAATCGGATAAAAAAATGTGGGAATTTGAAAAATATCCCATTCTTTTCAATGGGAATTTCATGGAAATTTGGGAATTTTGGAAAAAGTGGGATTTAAAAAAAATGATTAGGAGCATGAATGAGCTGAATTGTTTGGTGTTGGAATTGTTTAAATGGGTCAATAAATGTTGAAGTAGTTTTTTAATTGAGAAATGTTATTATGGAATTTTGGGAAATGTGGTAATTTTTCAAGTTCTTAAACCAACTTGTTTTTTAGTCCTGACTAAGAGGAATGTTTTGACAGTGGAACGCTTGAAATTGTCATGAGTTGGTCCGAGGTGTGTGCTTTTCCAGGATGCAACGGAAAGTTGGCTCGTGCGAGACGGGAATGAAGGTACATGATTAATTATTATCAAAAAAAGGAATAAATGAAAGCGCGCACAGTGGCGGAGAATAAACTATGAAACCAAAAGACTATAGCAAAAAAGTACAAACAAAAAACACGCACAATGGCGGAGAACAAACTATGAAACCAAAAAGACTATAAATATGGAACCAAAACTTACTTGGCTTGGACAAAAGTAGTTGCTTGAGGAATTGACATGAAAAGAAGTATCAGGCATGAACAGAGCATAAATGTGTTGAGGTCGTCAGGACGAACAACAGAAAATGAATGAACTTAAATACTATGGACATGATTAGTGAAAGCAGGTGCGTGACTCAAAACGTGAAACAGGTGCGTGACGTGACAGGTGAAAACTAATGGTTGCTATGGTGACCAGACAAGGGAGTGAAAAGACAGAAACGAAACAAAACATGACTTAAAACAAAACATGATAATACAGACATGACAGAAATGGGTTGAAAGGACTAAAAAAGGTTGGAAATAAGGTTAGAAAAAAACTGAAATTTGTTGAACGTGGAAAAATGTTTTTTTGAATTTCCAGGATAAGTGGAATGTGTTGAAGGTGGAATGCTTTGAATCGATGGAAAAATGTGGGAATTGTGGAAGTTTGAAAAATGGACAATTCATTTTGAATGGGAAAAAAGGCCCTGAAAACTGGGAATTCTCGGAAATCCGGGAATTTCTTTTGTACAACTGTTGAAAATAAGCACACAATTTCTGAACAGGCGGTATATTTTGAAATTGGAACGGTTTGAATCGGATAAAAAAATGTGGGAATTTGAAAAATATCCCATTCTTTTCAATGGGAATTTCATGGAAATTTGGGAATTTTGGAAAAAGTGGGATTTAAAAAAAATGATTAGGAGCATGAATGAGCTGAATTGTTTGGTGTTGGAATTGTTTAAATGGGTCAAGAAATGTTGAAGTAGTTTTTTAATTGAGAAATGTTATTATGGAATTTTGGGAAATGTGGTATTTTTTCAAGTTCTTAAACCAACTTGTTTTTTAGTCCTGACTAAGAGGAATGTTTTGACAGTGGAACGCTTGAAATTGTCATGAGTTGGTCCGAGGTGTGTGCTTTTCCAGGATGCAACGGAAAGTTGGCTCGTGCGAGACGGGAATGAAGGTACATGATTAATTATTATCAAAAAAAGGAATAAATGAAAGCGTGCACAGTGGCGGAGAATAAACTATAAAACCAAAAGACTATAGCAAAAAAGTACAAACAAAAAACACGCACAATGGCGGAGAACAAACTATGAAACCAAAAAGACTATAAATATGGAACCAAAACTTACTTGTCTTGGACAAAAGTAGTTGCTTGAGGAATTGACATGAAAAGAAGTATCAGGCATGAACAGAGCATAAATGTGTTGAGGTCGTCAGGACGAACAACAGAAAATGAATGAACTTAAATACTATGGACATGATTAGTGAAAGCAGGTGCGTGACTCAAAACGTGAAACAGGTGCGTGACGTGACAGGTGAAAACTAATGGTTGCTATGGTGACCAGACAAGGGAGTGAAAAGACAGAAACGAAACAAAACATGACTTAAAACAAAACATGATAATACAGACATGACAGAAATGGGTTGAAAGGACTAAAAAGGTTGGAAATAAGGTTAGAAAAAAACTGAAATTTGTTGAACGTGGAAAAATGTTTTTTTTGAATTTCCAGGATGAGTGGAATGTGTTGAAGGTGGAATGCTTTGAATCGGTGGGAAAATGTGGGAATTGTGGAAGTTTGAAAAATGGACAATTCATTTTGAATGGGGAAAAAGGCCCTGAAAACTGGGAATTCTCGGAAATCCGGGAATTTTTTCGTACAACTGTTGAAAATAAGCACACAATTCCTGAACAGGCTGAATATTTTGAAATTGGAGCGGTTTGAATCAAATAAAAAAATGTGGGAATTTGAAAAATATCCCATTCTTTTCAATGGGAATTTCATGGAAATTTGGGAATTTTGGAAAAAGTGGGATTTTTTAAAAACGATTAGGAGCATGAATGAACTGAATTGTTTGGTGTTGGAATTGTTTAAATGGGTCAAGAAATGTTGAAGTAGGAACAGTTTTTAATTGAGAAATGTTATTATGGAATTTTGGGAAATGCGGTAATTTTTCAAGTTCTTAAACCAACTTGTTTTTTAGTCCTGACTAAGAGGAATGTTTTGACAGTGGAACGCTTGAAATGGGTTGAAAGGACTAAAAAAGATTGGAAATAAAGTTAGAAAAAAACTGAAATTTGTTGAACGTGGAAAAATGTTTTTTTGAATTTCCAGGATGAGTGGAATGTGTTGAAGGTGGAATGCTTTGAATCGGTGGGAAAATGTGGGAATTGTGGAAGCTTGAAAAATGGACAATTCATTTTGAATGAGGAAAAAGGCCCTGAAAACTGGGAATTCTCGGAAATCCGGGAATTTTTTTTTGTACAACTGTTGAAAATAAGCACACAATTCCTGAACAAGCTGAATATTTTGAAATTGGAACGGTTTGAATCGGATAAAAAAAAATGTGGGAATTTGAAAAATATCCCATTCTTTTCAATGGGAATTTCATGGAAATTTGGGTATTCCGGGGAAAAGGGGATTTTTGAAAATGCTAAAAAGTGTGAATGAGTTGAAATGGTTGGTGTTGGAATTTTTCAAATGGTGGAGAAATGTTGAAGTAGTAACATTTTTAATTGAGAAATGGCATTACGGAATTCCTGGAATTTTATAAAAAAAACGGGAATTTTTTCCAGTTCAAAAAACAACTTAGCCTTTTGTCCTGATGAAGAGGAATGTTTTGATGGTTGAGAAATGTGGACGTCGTACTCCACAGAAAAAAAAAAGGTGAAATAAGGCTTTGCAAAAACGGGAATTCTGGGAATTCCTGGAGTTTTATTGAACTTGCAAAAATAATAGTTTGAATTTCCAGGAAGGTGGATGGGTTTGAATTGGTTGACAAATGTGTAAGGTAGAGTGCACCAAAATGTGGAGAAGAATGCTAATAATAATAATAATAATAAATTGATGAATGTTAGTGAAGAAAAGTATGCGTCCTGGATGGACAGACTTCTTTTCATGTTTCCTCCTGGCGGGAAGTAAACAGCACATTACCAGGACATGTTAGGGGCCACATGCACACTTGGCAGGGGCCACAAATCTCCACAGGCGCGGACTTCCTGCGACACGAGGCCGCGTGCTGACAGGCCGCCAGACAGTCTGAGCGCACGCTAATGTGCGCATACATTACCAATATCCAATTACTCTGCAGATGTATCGGCCCGCCTCGCAGACACGGTGTGAACGCTGATGGCGTGCTCGGGGAATTGAAAGCCTCGACGGGGGAGACGCCGGCAGAATGGCAATGGCTGCTGCAGGCCACTACATTAGGTACAGCAGGCTTCACGCACGGACATTCTAAACAACAACAACAACAACAACAAACGTGTCAGTAGACTTGAAACCGTCTAATATTTCTTTTTTTTTGAGAAGATAATCCCTGCTAAAAGGAAAATGTTTAACAAGTCTGTGAATTATGGCTCTTTGATTTAAAAAACAACAACAGTGTAGTATTTTCAAATTAAGAAAACAATCACTGAAAAACAACTTCAAATAAATATTGTTTAAAATAAATATAAAAAAGGACGTTTTTTAAATAAAAAACATTTAAAAAAATCAAAATAAAAAAATTCTAATAAAAATGTCATGTCTGTGTAATCATGTTTTGTTTAAGTCATGTTTTGTTTAGTTATAGGACTCTTTAGTTTCTGTCTTTTCACTCCCTTGTCTTGTTTCCATGATTACCCCATTAGTTTCACCTGTTCCACGTTTGGACTCATTGTGCACTCTTGTTTGTCACCATAGCAACCATTAGTCTTCACCTGTCACATCACGCACCTGTTTCACGTTTTGAGTCACGCACCTGCTTTCACTAATCATGTCCATAGTATTTAAGTTCATTCATTTTCTGTTGTTCGTCCTGACGACCTCACCACATTTATGCTCTGTCCATTTTTTCATGTCCATCGTTCACGCTGCTCCTTTTTTGTCCATGCCAAATAAGTTTTCTTTATTCAAGCCATAGTTTGCAAGTTTTGTTTGATTGTTCATAGTTTATTCTCCGCCACTGTGCGCGCCTTTTGTTTGATCCTTTTTTTTTGTATTTATAGTTCATAAATAAATCATGTACCTTCATTTCCGTCTCGCCCGTGCCAACTTTCCGTTGCATCCCGGAAAAGCAAACTCGCAAGATCAAGCCATGACAAAAAAAAAGAACGTTTAGAATTGAAAAATTTGTTGTTGTTGTTTTGTTTTGTTTTTTTATTATTATTTTTAAATTAAAAAAAGAAAATATATTCAAAAAATATTTTTAAAAGGAAAAAATAAAAATGTTTAAAAAAATAAATATTTTGAAATAAAAATTGCATGAATGAGGTGTACTTCCTGTTGTGGCGTGCATCATGGGCGGGGGGGTCACATTGGGTCCTCATCCTCAGGACCAGGAGAGTCAGACGCTGCCCCTCCTCCACCAACTCCCCCTCATCACTAGATTAGACTGATCCAATTATGATACAAAATAATAATAACAAATATTGAAGCTCTGGAGGAGAAGAATTTATTCAGGAGATGAAAGTGTGGCACTTCCACTATCCTCATGACTTAACTTATCATTTGTATTATTTATGTGTTGGGTTATTTTATTATTGGATGTTTATTTCAGCCTTCCCGGTAATGTCTATTCAGGTGTACTGGAGAGGAGGCTACGCCGGATAGTCCAACCTCGGATTCAGGAGGAACAGTGTGGTTTTCGTCCTGGTCGTGGAACTGTGGACCAGCTCTGTACTCTCGGCAGGCTGAGGAGTGTGAACCCACGATAGTTGGAACACACCCTCTGGTTCCCCTTCTTAAAGAGAGGAACCACCACCCCGGTCTGCCAATCCAGAGGTACCGCCACCGATGTCCACGCGATGTTGCAGAGTCTTGTCAACGAAGACAGCCCCACAGCATCCAGAGCCTTAAGGAACTCCGGGTGGATCTCATCCACCCCCGGGGCCTTGCCACCGAGGAGCTTTTTAACTACCTCGGTAACCTCAGACCCAGAAATAGGAGAGCCCACCACAGACTTCCCAGGCACTGCGTCCTCATAGGAAGACGTGTCGGTGGGATTGAGGAGGTCTTCAAAGTATTCCCTCCACAGATCCACAACATCCGCAGTCGAGGTCAGCAGAACACCATCCTCACCATGCACGGTGTTGACAGTGGTCCAGAATCGCTTCAAAGCCGTCCGGAAGTCTTTTTCCATGGCTTTCCCGAACTCCTCCCATGTCCGAGTTTTTGCCTCCGCGACTGCTGAAGCCGCACACCGCTTGGCCTGTCAGTACCTGTCTGCTGACTCTGGAATCCTATGAGCCAAAAGGACCTGATAGGACTCTTTCTTCAGCTTGGCGCCATCCCTCACCGCCGGTGTCCACCAGCGGGTTCTAGGATTACCGCCACGACAGGCACCAACCACCTTGCAGCCACAGCTCCAATCAGCAGCCTCAACAATAGAGGCACGGAACATGGTCCACTTGGAATTGATATCCAGCACCTCCCTCGTGACATGTTCAAAGTTCTTCCAGATGTGGAAATTGAAACTCTCTCTGACAGGAGACTCTGCTACACATTCCCAGCAGTCCCTCACAATACGTTTTGGGTCTGCCAAGTCTGTCCGGCATCCTCCCCCACCATCGGAGCCAGCTCACCACCAGGTGGTGATCGGTAGAAAGCTCCGTCCCTCTCTTCACCCGAGTGTCCAAATCATGAGACCGCAAATCCGATGACACAACTACAAAGTCGATCATGGAACTGCGGCCAAGGGTGTCCTGGTGCCAAGTGTACATATGGACACCCTTATGTTTGAACATGGTGGACAATCCGTGACGGGCACAAAAGTCCAATAACAAAAGACCACTCTGGTTCAGATCTGGGCGGTCATTCTTCCCAATCACGCCTCTCCAGGTTTCACTGTCGTGGCCAACATGAGCGTTGAAATCCCCCAGTAGAACAAGGGAATCATCTGGGGGAGAACTCTCCAGTACTCCCTCAAGGGAATCCAAAAAGGGTGGGTACTCTGAGCTGCTGTTTGGTGCGTAAACGCAAACCACAGTCAAGACCTGTCCCCCCACCCGAAGGGAAGCTACCCTCTCGTCTACTGGGTTAAAGTCCATTGTGCAGGCTTTGATCCGGGGGGGAAACAACAATTGCAACCCCAGCCCGTCGCCTCTCACTTCTCACTGCGTTAAATGCCAGAGTGGAAGAGAGTCCAGCCCCTCTCGAGAGAGAACTGGTTCCAGAGCCCTTGCTGTGCGTCGAAGTGAGTCCGACTATATCTAGCCGGACCTTCTCCACCTCGCACACTAGCTCTGGCTCCCCCCCCCCCCCAGCGAGGTGACATAAGAGCTAGCTTCTGTAGCCGAGGATCAGACCGCCAAGTGCCCCGACTTCGGCTTCCGCCCAGTTCACAATGCATCCTCTGTGGCCCCTCCCATGAGTGGTGAGCCCATTGGAAGGGAACAAACCAGACTAACACAGCAATGACTACTGTGTGATGTAAATCTGCACGTTAGACGACCGTATCATCAAATATTCCCTCATGTACTTTTCATCACACTCATTTACATTTTGCACTGGGAAGCAAGTTTCATTTCACCATAAACTTTTTATTTTGCACTGCAGGAAAGAAGATGACTGCAGTGTGAATAAAAAGTCAGTTCACATAAGTGGATCCAAATATTAAAATGACTTACAGTATGCATACAGTATCTCCTCAAAAACAGCCCTGAGATGATTTGCTAAACGCTGTTTATTGTTGCAGCGCTTTGTACTTTGTACTTTGCCTCCTTCTTCTGCTCCCAAATCTTTCTTCAGCTGCGCCTTCCAAGAACATTTTTCCTTTTTTTTCTGCAACCCGACAGACGAGAACTTTACCATCAAACCAGCGCCACAGCTTCCACTTTATTAGCCCCGCCCCCTCATTAGCATCCGCACACGTCATTGGCTCAGAGAAGCATCCTGGTGTCGTACGGGAAAACAAGTAACGGAGATTTACGATTAAAAAAAACAAATCCGCAAGAATTGTTCCGTAAAAATAACTGGTCCTGTTTTGAAATATACAATTTAAAAAATGACCGTAGATTTGACAAAAGTGGCAAAATGCTAACGTAATTTAAAAGTGGTTCCCAGTTACAGTAAAACTCTGTAAAAAGTGGCAGATCAGTCTCCAGAATTCCACCATAAAAAAACAGTTGTACTTTTTCGTAAAAAACGACAACTCTGAGATTTTACCGTAACAAACTGCAAGAATGAGATCTTAACAATAACAGTGGTAGCATTTTTCAATACGCTAACAACACAACAACAGTTGACAGAATTGTTCTGTAACAAAACTGCAATATTGTTTTTCCCTTTACTAATTTACTGTAAATAAACTGTAACACAATGTCCTTATTTGGACATTAATGTTACAGTAGCTACATGCTAACATTACATTTTAACATCATGCTAGGTTAGCAACACTAGAATAGTTATGTGAGCTAGATGTTAACATTACATTTTAACATAATGCTAGGTTAGCAACACCAGCATAGTTATGTGAGCTACATGCTAACATTACATTTTAACATCATGCTAGGTTAGCAACACTAGCATAGTTATATGAGCTACATGCTAACATTACATTTTAACATTACGCTAAGTTAGCAACACTAGCATAGCTATGTGAGCTACATGCTAACATTACATTTTAACATCATGCTAGGTTAGCAACACTAGAATAGTTATGTGAGCTACATGTTAACATTACATTTTAACATCATGCTAAGTTAGCAACACTAGCATAGTTATGTGAGCTACATGCTAACATTACATTTTAACATCATGCTAAGTTAGCAACACTAGCATAGTTATGTGAGCTACATGCTAACATTACATTTTAACATCATGCTAAGTTAGCAACACTAGCATAGCTATGTGAGCTACATGCTAACATTACATTTTAACATCATGCTAAGTTAGCAACACTGGCATACTTATGTGAGCTACATGCTAACATTACAGTTTAACATCATGCTAGGTTAGCAACACTAGCATAGTTATGTGAGTTGCATGCTAACATAACATTTTAACATAATTCTAGGTTAGCAACACCAGTATAGCTATGTGAGCAACATGCTAACATTACATTTTAACATCATGCTAAGTTAGCAACACTAGCATAGCTATGTGAGCTACATGCTAATATTACATTTTAACATTATGCTAAGTTAGCAACACTAGCATAGCTATGTGAGCTACATGCTAACATTACATTTTAACATCATGCTAAGTTAGCATATTCACTGGAGTAAAACTAAATGATCAAACTACCAACTAACTGACGGATAGTTGTCAGTATGTAATTTTAAAATATGTAGTGAAGCCTGTGATGTTAAAAACCCAGTTGTGGGTGTAAAAACTGTCAGGAAGTAATTCCTTCTTTTTTTCTTCTTCTCAAAGGCGAGAAAGATTTACTGACATAAATAATAGATATAAATATTGTACAGATATGTAATATACACGATACGATCATGCGAATAATCCCAGTTACACCTGCCGTCCTCCATCAGATGTCCGCCTCCTCCCGTCTCCGTGGCAACGTCGTATACATGCTATTGATTAACATTGGCGATTTTACATGGCGATTTAGAAACCTCCAAATGTGTTTGAGAAAACTCCTTACAAACAGCTGCTGTGAAAAAGGTACAAGACTTAGAGTATAAACACTTTGTAGGACTCTACAAAAGACAAGAAAGGCTCATTCAATCTAATGGCAAAGACTACTTCCTGACTACGACAACACAAACTGAAATGAATGCACACTAGCAAAGGATTTTCATACGCGAGTAAACACTCTGCGGGACTGCTTTATCGCACATGATATCACACACGAGTAAACACACTGCAGGACTGCTTGTATCGCACATGATATCACACACAAGAAAACACCCTGCAGGACAGCTTGTATCGCACATGATATCACACACAAGTAAACACTTTGCAGGACTGCTTGTATCACACATGATATCACACACAAGAAAACACCCTGCAGGACATCTTGTATTGCACATGATATCACACACAAGTAAACACTCTGCATGACTGCTTGTACCACACATGATATCACACACAAGTAAACACTCTGCAGGACTGCTTGTATCGCACATGATATCACTCAGAAACACTCTAAGGACTGCTTGTATCACACATGATATCACACATTTCGCATGCAAGCACATGCATGTGTGTTGATGATATCAGGTCGATATGTAAGAAGATTGAGAGGAAGAAGAAAGTTTCAGTGCCAAATAAGATGTCAAATGATTTGTGTGAAAGCAGAAGAAAGTCCAAATGAGTTGATGTCAAAGTCAGCAAGGACGATACGTGTCTTGTGCCATCTGTCTTGGCGTCTGCTGCGTGTTGGAACGATATCACTCTGGCCTGGCAGCAGACGATACTCTCATTAGTATTGGCCTGCAGTCATCAAGCAAAGCAGCCAAGATAGCTTTTGTCTTCACCACCCAACTTAGTCTTCTTATTATTAATATTAGCCATCATTTTTTTATAAGTCAGAACTTATTCTAAATAATAACTTATCATAAGTCATAACGTATTATAAGTCAGAACATATAAGTCATAACTTATCATAGTCAAAACCCTTTTTAAGTCATAATGTATTGAAAGTCATAACTAAAAGGTCATAACTTATAGTTCATAACTTATTGTAGTTTATATATCATTATAATCCATAACTTAAAAGCCATAACTTATTATAAGTCATAAGCTATTATAGTTCATAACTTAAAAGTCATAATTTATGTCAAAACTTGCTATAATTCATTACTTAAAGGTCATAACTTATTATAGCTCATAACTTATTATAGTTTATATCTTATTATAATTCATAACATATATGTCATAACTTATGTCATAACTTGTTATAAGTCATAACTTATAGGTCGTAACTTATTATAAGTCATAACTTATAAGTCCTACATTATAATAAGTAATATCTTATTATAAATCATAACTTATTAGAGTTTATAACTTATCATAAGTCATAACGTATTATAAGTTAGAACGTATAAGTCATAACTTATAGTCAAAACCCTTTTTAAGTCATAATGTATTGTAAGTCATAACTTATAAGTCATAACTTAAAGGTCATACGTTATTATAGTTCATAACTTATTGTAGTTTATTTATTATTATAATCCATAACTTCAAAGCCATAACTTATTATAAGTCAAAAGCTATTATAGTTCATAACTTAAAAGTCATAACTTATGTCATAACTTGTTATAATTCATTACTTAAAGGTCATAACTTATTATAGTTCATAACTTAGAGTCATAACTTATTATAGATTATATCTTATTATAATTCATAACATATATGTCATAACTTATGTCATAACTTGTTATAAGTCATAACTTATAGGTCGTAACTTATTATAAGTCATAACTTACTATAAGTCATAACTTATAAGTCCTACATTATAATAAGTCATATCTTATTATAAATCATAACTTATTAGAGTTTATAACTTATCATAAGTCATAACGTGTTGTAAGTCAGAACGTATAAGTCATAACTTATAGTCAAAACCCTTTTTAAGTCATAATGTATTGTAAGTCATAACTTATTAGTCATAACTTAAAGGTCATAACTTATTGTAGTTTATTTTTTTATTATAATCCATAACTTCAAAGCCATAACTTATTATAAGTCAAAAGCTATTATAGTTCATAACTTAAAAGTCATAACTTATGTCATAACTTGTTATCATTCATTACTTAAAGGTCGTAACTTATTATAGTTCATAACTTAGAGTCATAACTTATTATAGTTTATATCATATTATAATTCATAACGTATATGTCATAACTTATGTCATAACTTGTTATAAGTCATAACTTATAGGTCGTAACTTATTATAAGTCATAACTTACTATAAGTCATAACTTATAAGTCCTACATTATAATAAGTTATATCTTATTATAAATCATAACTTATTAGAGTTTATAACTTATCATAAGTCATAACGTATTGTAAGTCAGAACGTATAAGTCATAAATTATAGTCAAAACCCTTTTTAAGTCATAATGTATTGTAAGTCATAACTAATAAGTCATAACTTAAAGGTCATAAGTTATTATAGTTCATAACTTATTGTAGTTTATTTATTATTATAATCCATAACTTATTATAAGTCAAAAGCTATTATAGTTCATAACTTAAAAGTCATAACTTATGTCATAACTTGTTATAATTCATTACTTAAAGGTCATAACTTATTATAGTTCATAACTTAGAGTCATAACTTATTATAGTTTATATCATATTATAATTCATAACGTATATGTCATAACCTATGTCATAACTTGTTATAAGTCATAACTTATAGGTCGTAACTTATTATAAGTCATAACTTACTATAAGTCATAACTTATAAGTCCTACATTATAATAAGTCATATCTTATTATAAATCATAACTTATTAGAGTTTATAACTTATCATAAGTCATAACGTATTATAAGTCAGAACGTATAAGTCATAACTTATAGTCAAAACCCTTTTTAAGTCATAATGTATTGTAAGTCATAACTTATAAGTCATAACTTAAAGGTCATAAGTTATTATAGTTCATAACTTATTGTAGTTTATTTATTATTATAATCCATAACTTCAAAGCCATAACTTATTATAAGTCAAAAGCTATTATAGTTCATAACTTAAAAGTCATAACTTATGTCAAAACTTGTTTTAATTCATTACTTAAAGGTCATAACTTATTATAGTTCATAACTTAGAGTCATAACTTATTATAGTTCATAACTTAGAGTCATAACTTATTATAGTTTATATCATATTATAATTCATAACGTATATGTCATAACTTGTTATAAGTCATAACTTATAGGTCGTAATTTATTATAAGTCATAACTTACTATAAGTCATAACTTATAAGTCCTACATTATAATAAGTCATATCTTATTATAAATCATAACTTATTAGAGTTTATAACTTATCATAAGTCATAATGTATTATAAGTCAGAACGTATAAGTCATAACTTATAGTCAAAACCCTTTTTAAGTCATAATGTATTTTAAGTCATAACTTATAAGTCACAACTTAAAGGTCATAAGTTATTATAGTTCATAACTTATTGTAGTTTATGTATTATTATAATCCATAACTTAAAAGCCATAACTTATTAAAAGTCATAAGCTATTATAGTTCATAACTTAAAAGTCATAACTTATGTCATAACTTGTTATAATTCATTACTTAAAGGTCATAACTTATTATAGTTCATAACTTAGAGTCATAACTTATTATAGTTTATATCATATTATAATTCATAACATATATGTCATAACTTATGTCATAACTTGTTATAAGTCATAACTTATAGGTTGTAACTTATTATAAGTCATAACTTACTATAAGTCATAAGTTATAAGTCCTAAATTATTATAAGTCATATCTTATTATAAATCATAACTTATTAGAGTTCATAACTTATTATAAGTCATAATTTGTATATATATATATATATATATATATATATATATATATATATATATATATATATATATATATATATATATATATATATATATATATATATATATATATATATATTTAACATCAACTTCATGCAAGAGAACAAGAATTTACTTTTTCCGTGTCTCACCTCCAACTTCTGCCAACACGTTAAAGTTCCCTCGGGCGAAAGAAGCCACATGACCTTTGACCCTGCGCCGCGTGGCTGCTGATTGAAACACATCCTGACATTTGGCGACCTCATCGCATTAGCGAGTGTGTGAGGTCACATGACACGCTACCTTTGCCGGGAAATGAGCACATTGCTCACTGCTCCATCATGGACTGCAGGAGAAACAGGAGATACACCTGAGTGACCATCACCCATCCATCTACACCTGTTTCTTTCTCCTTTTGCTCCGGCATATTTTTGCCCCCATGAGCTTCTTTACTTCCTCTGCAAAACATGGCTAATGCTAACGCTAACGTGTCGCTTGCTCCAAAGAAAAGAAAAGTGTTGTCAGCGGTTTGGTTTTGTGGCAACAGGCGTGGAACAAATGGCTGAACGCTGCAAAGTTTCTTTCAAGAAAGCAGCAGCACAACAAACGTGTTGTTATGGGTCACACTCCGGCTTGCTGCATGCTCTGCTGAGCGCACCGCGGGCCACGTCCACGGGCCACGTCCACGGCCCACGTCCACGGGCCACGTCCACGGGCCACGTCCACGGCCCACGTCCACGGCCCACGTCCACGGCCCACGTCCACGGGCCACGTCCACGGGCCACGTCCACAGGCCACGTCCACGGCCCACGTCCACGGGCCACGTCCACGGCCCACGTCCACGGGCCACGTCCACAGGCCACGTCCACGGGCCACGTCCACGGCCCACGTCCACGGGCCACGTCCACGGCCCACGTCCACGGGCCACGTCCACGGGCCACGTCCACGGGCCACATCCACGGGCGTTCCCTCTCAGCTGCAAGCAATCTCCAACCAACACACTGCCCTTGATGAGAGACCTGCCTTCATAAGCCAGCACCACTAGAGATCCAGTGCCAGAACGTAGTTTCTCGTACCCGTACAGTAAGCCAATAGGTCTCCATGTGCATATCCTTTCTCTGTGTTCCCTCCTAGTCGTGTTCATCGTGTCTCGTGTTGTGTCGTCCTCCAGCTTCTCCTCGTCCTTCCTTGTCGTCGAGCTGTGTGTCTGGTCTCCCTGGATCGCCCCTGGACTTTCTCTTGCCTCTCTGGACTTCGACCTCACGCCTGACCATCGACCACACCACCTTGCCTCCTTGACCTTCCGCCTGTCTTTTGACTTCCGAGCCTGCTTTGCCCTCTTTGGACTTCCGCCCCGATCTCAACATCCGCTGGTAACCCCTCGCAGATAATTCCCACACATAGTCACACTTCATATATTTGGATTACACACACACCTCACGCACATAACAAGTTGCCAATAAATACGCTGACAGGTAACGACGTCACTGTCTCACTGCCATGGCAGAACCAGACGGCATTGAACATCGCTCTTCTCAGAAGTGCTCGGGGAGATTGTGTCCAGCCGAGCCAACAGGTTGACGAATGCAGCCTCAAGTTTGTTTTTCAGAAAACAAAAACTCTCCTGGTGCTGCTGGAGTGCCGTGTGCATGGCCACGACGCTTCTCCCGAATCTCCACGACCCCCGCGACGCCGGGTTGTTGGGCAGCCATACAGCGCAGCATGGTCTCCACCCTTTGGTTGGCCCTCTCCGCTTGACCATTGCTCCGGGGTTGGTAGCCGGAAGTCGGGCTGACCATGGCCCCTTGCAGAAGGCTTGCCAGACCCAGGAAATGAATTGGGGGCCACGATCAGACACAATGTCAGTGGGAATCCTGTGGATTCTGAGCACATGCTGAACAAGCAGGTCAGTGGGAGCTTGGGCACGGGCACAAAGTGGGCAGCCTTGGAGAATCTGTCCATGATAGTGAGGATCGTGGTGTTACCTTTCGAGATGGGAAGTCCAGTGATGAAGTCGAGGGCGATGTGGGACCACAGTTGACTAAGGATGGGAAGCGGGCATAGTAGACCAGATGGAGGACTACTTTGGGGGTCGTGGAGGCCCGGGAGAAGCGTCGCGGCCATGCACACAGCACTCCAGCAGCACCAAGAGCGTTTTTGTTTCCTGAAAAACAAACTTGAGGCTGCATTCGCCAACCTGTTGGCTCGGCTGGACACAATCTCCCCGAGCACTTGCACTCCGCCGGCGCTCGGACGAGCCACCTCCGGCGCCGCTACACCCTGACAGTCTCCTCCGTCTTGCGAGCCGAAGATTGCTAGCCCCAGGGCATTTGAAGGAGATTTTGAACTTTGCCGTGGTTTCTTGGTCCAGTGCGACATGGTCTTCCAACACCGGCCCTCCCGCTACACGTCTGACGGGGCCAAGATCGCATTTCTTTTTTCACTTTTGACCAAAAGGGCCACGGTAGCAGTCGACCACAACCATGGTCTTGGCGTAAACTTCACCTCTTTTTGTTCTGGGTGGTGTTTGATCACCCCGATGGAGGAGACACCGCCTCACGTCTTGACTCCATCTAGCAAGGCTCTCGCTCTGTCGCCGACTGTACCCTCCAGTCCCGCACCCTTGCAGCCGACAGTGGACAGGACAACAAGGCCTTACTGAGAACCTCGACGACGAGATCAAGGATGGACGACTGCGAGACTGTCCTGCCACAGACCACGACCACGTGACATTAACAAGAACATATTAACAAACTTATTCCAGTTTAAAATCTTTACCAGTTTAACAACATGAAAACACACTTATTCCAGTTTCAAATCTTTACCAGTGTAACAAGAACATAACAACAAACTTATTCCAGTTTCAACTCTTTACCAGTGTAACAAGAACATGAAAACACACCTATTCCAGTTTCAAATCTTTACCAGTGTAACAAGAACATAACAACAAACCTATTCCAGTTTCAAATCTTTACCAGTGTAACAAGAACATAACAACACACTTATTCCAGTTTTAAATCTTTACCAGTGTAACAAGGACATAGCAACAAACGTAATCCAGTTTCAACTCTTTACCAGTGTAACAAGTACATGAAAACACACTTAGTCCAGTTTCAACTCTTCACCAGTGTAACAAGAACATAACAACAAACGTAATCCAGTTTCAACTCTTTACCAGTGTAACAAGAACATGAAAACACACTTATTCCAGTTTCAAATCTTTACCAGTGTAACAAGAACATGAAAACACACTTATTCCAGTTTCAACTCTTTACCAGTGTAACAAGAACATAACAACAAACGTAATCCAGTTTCAACTCTTTACCAGTGTAACAAGAACATGAAAACACACTTATTCCAGTTTCAAATCTTTACCAGTGTAACAAGAACATGAAAACACACTTATTCCAGTTTCAACTCTTTACCAGTCTAACAAGAACATAACAACAAACGTAATCCAGTTTCAACTCGTTACCAGTGTAACAAGAACATAACAACAAACTTATTCCAGTTTCAACTTTTTACCAGTGTAACAAGAACATGAAAACACACTTATTCCAGTTTCTACTCTTTACCAGTGTAACAAGAACATGAAAACACACTTATTCCAGTTTCAAATCTTTACCAGTCTAACAAGAACATAACAACAAACTTATTCCAGTTTCAACTCTTTACCAGTGTAACAAGAACATAACAACAAACTTATTCCAGTTTCAACTCTTTACCAGTGTAACAAGAACATGAAAACACACTTATTCCAGTTTCAACTCTTTACCAGTGTAACAAGAACATAGCAACAAACGTAATCCAGTTTCAACTCTTTACCAGTGTAACAAGAACATAACAACAAACTTATTCCAGTTTCAACTCTTTACCAGAGTAACAAGAACATGAAAACACACTTATTCCAGTTTCAACTTTTTACCAGTGTAACAAGATCATGAAAACACACTTATTCCAGTTTCAAATCTTTACCAGTCTAACAAGAACATAACAACAAACGTAATCCAGTTTCAACTCTTTAACAGTGTAACAAGAGCATGAAAACACACTTATTCCAGTTTCAAATCTTTACCAGTGTAACAAGAACATAACAACAAACTTATTCCAGTTTCAACTCTTTACCAGTGTAACAAGAACATGAAAACACACTTATTCCAGTTTCAAATCTTTACCAGTGTAACAAGAACATGAAAACACACTTATTCCAGTTTCAACTCTTTACCAGTGTAACAAGAACGTAACAACAAACTTATTCCAGTTTCAACTCTTTACCAGTGTAACAAGAACATGAAAACACACCTATTCCAGTTTCAAATATTTACCAGTGTAACAAGAACATAACAACAAATGTAATCCAGTTTCAACTCTTTACCAGTGTAACAAGAACATGAAAACACACTTATTCCAGTTTCAACTCTTTACCAGTGTAACAAGAGCATGAAAACACACTTATTCCAGCATGTGAAACTAAACAAATAGGAACATGCTAACAGTAAGATGCAGTGTAAGTTCCAACTACTAGTTTTTGATCAAATCAAAGAGAAACTTGCTTTGTAATATCTGTCATTTGGATTCAGTTGTTTCTTTAAAAATCCAGAAGAAATCGGAAAAACTATTTTTTTGGTGGAAAAACGCCCCGGCCGAATGTTAACTTAGCATGATGTTAAAATTTTGTGTTAGCATGTAGCTTACATAGGTAGACTAGTGTTGCAAACCTGGCATGATGTCAAAATGTAATGTTAGCATGTAGCTCACATAGCTATGCTAGTTTTGCTAACCTAGCATAATGCTATCATGTAATGTTAGTATGTAGCTCACATAGCTATGCTAGTGTTGCTAACCTAGGATGATGTTAAAATGTAATGTTATCATGTAGCTCACATAACTATGTTAATGTTGCTAACCTAGCATGATGTTAAAATATAATGTTAGCATGTAGCTCACATAGCTATGCTAGTGTTGCTAACCTATCATGATGATACAATGTAATGTTAGCATGTAGCTCACATAGCTATGCTAGTTTTGCTAACCTAGCATAAGGCTATCATGTAATGTTAGTATGTAGCTCACATAGCTATGCTAGTGTTGCTAACCTAGCATGATGATACAATGTAATGTTAGCATGTAGCTCACATAACTATGCTAATGTTGCTAACCTAGCATAATGTTAAAATATGATGTTAGCATGTAGCTCACAAAGCTTTGCTAGTGTTGCTAACTTAGCATGATGTTATGTAATGTTAAAATGACTTAAGTAGCCTAAATTCAAAGTAACAAAACATTCTGTTTAAAAGGGTTGAAACATTTCATAAGAGGCCAATAAAGTGGTCCAGATGATGGCAGTAGAACATAAAGTAGAATGTCAGCTGGCAGTAAACGTGAATATGACAAATGCAGATGGTGCAACCTTCGCTGCGATGGTCCATCAGGACTTTTAGGACACATTTGTCTCCCACGTCCACTTCAAGTTGTGGAGTGTTATCGCCCAGCAGCGTGTGTGCCGCCACCTCTCTGCTGCGTGCTCGTCCTCCAATAAAACATGCTGAGTTATGACGGGGGGGCTTGTAAAAGAAAAATAAAGTTAGTTGCCGCATAACGTGAGAGTCGCGACCTGCCTGTCGTTACTTTTTATCGCCGCCCATTGGCGTCACAACATTGTTGCCTCGGAATGCTAGCAGCATGAAGGCTAGCTAGCGAGCTAACGTCAACGTAGCATCAACACGTGTTTACATCAATACGCCTTTTTTCTTACTTGTGAGCATTAATACACTTTCAATCTGACTAGTTAGGATGTACAATTGTCACCACATCATCATCACGCACAGCTAACGCACATTAGTATGCTAACGGCGTCATTTTAGCAAAAACTATTTTTTTAATTTACACTGATATTTTTTCCACATGTCACTTTTGTTATTTGTTTGACACTTAACTCGTTTGGAAGTTAAGTAGTTGGTAAGTTGGTTAACTAGTTGGTAAACAAAATAAGTCAAAAAGTATTAAAAAAAACCAAATAAATAGATATCAGAACTTAGTTTGTGCAGCGATAAAAGAAAAGATGAAATACAATAATAAATACAATTGGAATAAATATAAATTTAAATAACTTAAAAACATGACTCACACATGAGTAGATGAATAAGTAACATGTATTATTGATAAATAAATGCAGTTTAAAGATTGGACATTAAATGATTAATGATCAATAAATGCAACATATTGCTTAATATTGTTGAAATTGACCCACATGTTGTTGATGACTCATTTTATGATCAAATTTAACATTGTTGCATTGTTATTGTTACTAATTTGTGTGTCAGAAATGGCATGCAAACGTTAGCGATGTTAGCTCGAGCTGTTGTGTAGCCAGCTTAGCCTTTCACTGTAATGCAATTAAAATGATTTTCCTCTAAACGAATGTGAATTGGATCGGTGTTTGGCACTGAACCCGTTAGTAATACAATCTGTTGTTACGTTAGCCATGTAGCTCGTAGCCTAGCTTATAGCCTGTAGCCTATTGTTTAGGACAAAAAGTGGCCGAAAGATCAAATCTTTGCAAAATGTTGACTTTATTTGTTGTGACCACAATGAAGTAGAATCAAATCCTAATTTCACCTTTTCAGACAAGACGAGCTCCAAGAACTATATTTAACTACATAACTATATTTAACTGTATAACTATATTAAACTATATAATTATATTTAACTATATAACTATATTTAACTACATAACTATATTTAACTATATAACTCTATTTAACTATATAACTATATTTAACTATATAACTCTATTTAACTACATAACTATATTTAACTATATAACTCTATTTAACTATATAACTATATTTAACTATATAACTATATTTCCGCTTGAAGGAAGTGTAAAGGTGGCGTGTTTGTTCTGCCGTTAACGAGCATGTTGACACACGCTGGCTAATTAGTCATTAGTGAAGATGAATATTAATGTGCATTTTGACATGAAAGTGCTTGTGTGGGCTCCTTCGTCGCTGCCATGCTCACCATTTTACATTTATGTCCATTTTTCAAAGATGAAATGCCACATCTTCAAGTCATTCTGATGACTTGTTGTCATCTCAGTAGCTTCTGTTGTCATGGAAACCTTACAATGATGTCACTGTATTACCAATCTAGTATCTTTTATATTTATTGTGTTCAATTTATCGTGTGTGCTTTTGACCTTTTCAGTAGTATTTGTAGAATGTGCCGTTAAAAAATGAACAGCAATACATGTTGTAACCACTAGGGTGACCTTCAAGTCCCCAGAACCTAAAAGGTCTCAGTCATTCAAATGTGAAAGTGAAAGTGCACTTTAAATTTGTTTTTTAAAAATGCCTGTCTTTCACAATCTTTGTGAGTAACAAAGACAAAAGTTGTATTTTTGGCGTTCTAATTTATAATAATGAACCAACAAAAAAATATATTATTATTACTATTATTGTGTGAATGTCCAAACATTCACACAATAATAATAACAATAATAATAATAATAATAATAATAATAATAAATAGGTGCTTTGCGGTGTAGAATCTGTGAATGTTTGGACAATGTTATATATAATAATAATAATAGTAATAATAATAATAATAATAACAATAATAATAATAATAATAATAATAATAATAATACAAATATTAATAATAATAATAATAATAATAGTTAATTAAATATGTTTGGTGTATATGTGTATATGTTTGGACATTCACATAATAATAATAACAATAATAATAATAATAATAATAAATATATGATTATTTGGAGTATAATCTTATATGAGTGAATGTTTGGACATTTACACCTATAACAATAATAATAATAATAATAATAATAATAATAATACTGTTAATACTAATGATAATAATAATAATAATAATAATAATGATAATAAATGCATCATTTTTGGGTGTAGAATCGCATATGTGTGAATGTTTGGACATTTACACATTTAATAATATTAATAATAATAATAATGATAATAAATATATGATTTTCTGGTATAGGATCTTATATGAGTCAATTACTTTGGACATTTACACAATAATAATATTAATAATAATAATAATAATAATAACAATAATAATAATAATAATAATAATAATAATAATAATAATAATAATAAGGATAATAAGGATAATAATAATAATAAATAAAATATTTTTGTTGTAGAATCTTATTTGTGTGAATGTTTGGACATTAACACAATAATGATAACAATGATAATAATAATGGTAATAATAATAATAATAATAATAATAATAATAATAATAATAGTAATAATAAATAGATGATGTTTTGGTGTACAATCTTCTATGTGTGAATGTTTGGACATTCACACAATAATAATAATAATAATAATAATAATAATAATAATAATAATAATAATAACAATAATAATAATAATAATAATAATAATAATAATAATAATAATAATAATAATAAATAGATTATATTTTGGTGTAGAATGTTATATAATTGAATGTTTGAACATTCACCCAATTAAAGGTGAATAGTTGTCCTTGAACTACTTCCATAAGTTCCAAGAGTTTCCTGGATGGACGACACAAGAAGGCGTCCGTTCAGAGATGTTGGCTGCTTCATTATCGCTGTCAATCAAACAGATCACCTTTGGCCAAACAGGAAGTCCATATAAGGCATTAATACTGCTAATTAGTGGCGTCTAACCTTGCAGTATTCCAGTGTTTGCAATCAATAGAAGGTCAGCGCCTGTTTCTGATATAAATAGAAGGACATTATTTCCTCTTATCCGCCGCCCAGCGTGCTTCCATTGATTGAAACGTCGCACGGCAACCGCACGGACAATCGCTGGGAAGAATATTAGTCTTGATTTGCTCTCCCTAACTCCTCCTCCACGGCTGCACGGCACCAAGACGCCATGTTGCACGTCCACGTGACGCTATAATGTGCCTTCTTCCTCGGAAAGTTAACATGAGGTATGTGTTGGAGCAGCTACTACAACCTCACACTTTTCAACTAACTCAGAGTAATGCACATTTTCTTTGGGTTAGAAAATGCAATATTTTTCCCAAACATGTTTCAAAGTGGAATATTTGATGTGAGCCCTAAATATGTCAACAATTCTTAACAACATTCATTTTGACTCTTTTTTTTTTTTTTTTCAGCAATAACAGTGGGAAGTGTGCAAGTTCAAAAAATGGAAAATGGCCCATTCATTTTCAGTGGGAAAAATTACCTGGAAAACCGGGAATTCTGGGTAATATGGGATTTTTTTTTTATGTTTTGGGAGAGCTCACGATTCTGAGCCGAACATTTTGATTCTTAAATGGTTCCGATCGGATGAAAACTGTGGGCTGTGGAGCACGACAAAATGTTGCCGCCGAATAGTAATAATAATAATAATAATAATAATAATAATAATATCAACAATAATAATAATAATAATAATAATAATGATGATAGAATAACAATAATAATAATAATAATAATAACAACAATAATAATATTAATAATAAAAATATAATAATAATAATAATAATAATAACAGACCAACAACAATAATAATAATATTAATAATAAAAATATAATAATAATAACAATACACAATAATAATAATAACAATAACAATAACAAAAATAATATAATAATAATTCAAAAATAATATTAATAATACAATAACAACAATAATAACAGTAATAGATCATTTTGGTGTAGAATCTTATTTGCGTGAATGTTTGCACACTCACACAATAATAATAATAATAATAATAATAATAATAATGATAATAATAATAATAATAATAATAATAATAGCCCTGCGATGAGGTGGCGACTTGTCCAGGGTGTACCCCGCCTTCCGCCCGATTGTAGCTGAGATAGGCTCCAGCGCCCCCCGCGACCCCAAAGGGAATAAGCGGTAGAAAATGGATGGATGGATGGATGGATAATAATAATAATAATAATAAATATTTTTTCTGTGTGTAGAATCTTATGTGTGTGAATGTTTGAACAGTCACACAATTAAGATAACAATAAAAGTGGGTTAGATTATGCGCAGCAAGTTTATTTTAGAATACAACTTTCATGCAAGACAAGTCAACATACTTTACACATTATGACATCACCAACAGGTGAATAAAATCATTTAAAATATGCAATCATCGTAAACAAAATATCAATAATTAATCTAATTGGTTGGTTACCTGTAAGTGAAAGTTAAAGTGTTTAGTTGTGATAGTTGACCATATATTGACCTACATTGTACTGGTTTTGCTACTTTTCATTGAAAATAATTAGTTGGTTACCTAGAAGTCAAAGTCAAAGTGTTTAGTTGTGATAGTTGACCTTATATTGACCTACATTGTACTGGTTTTACTACTTTTCATTGAAAATAATTAGTTGGTTACCTAGAAGTCAAAGTCAAAGTGTTTAGTTGTGATAGTTGACCATATATTGACCTACATTGTACTGGTTTTACTACTTGTCATTGAAAATAATTAGTTGGTTACCTAGAAGTCAAAGTCAAAGTGTTTAGTTGTGATAGTTGACCATATATTGACCTACATTGTACTGGTTTTACTACTTTTCATTGAAAATAATTAGTTGGTTACCTAGAAGTCAAAGTCAAAGTGTTTAGTTGTGATAGTTGACCTTATATTGACCTACATTGTACTGGTTTTACTACTTTTGTTGACCTTATATTGACCTACATTGTACTGGTTTTACTACTTTTGTTGACCTTATATTGACCTACATTGTACTGGTTTTACTACTTTTCATTTCAAATGTAATGATTCATATTTTAGTACGCTGCCCCTCCAACTGTCAATTAAACTCATTTGACCAATGGCACTTTCAAAGTCATTTTTTTCTGTTATTAAAGTCAATATTAGTGTTAATACATTTCACCTGTTTGCTCTTTTATTCCACATTTTTTTAACATTGTAAATAGTATTTCTAGAATGTTGTTTTCAGGACTTCCATTTTGCTGAAAGAAGGCACAAATATTTCTGAGAAGTTCATCTTCATCAGCCAGGAAGTGTTTGTTTCTAAAGTTCATCACTCAAACAAAAATGATTGGCAATCACCAAATAAGTGCTTTTATTTTGAGTGGGAACAATCAGCAGCTTGTTTTGAAGAACAAAGCAGGAAGTGGAAATCACTTTGACATGTCCGACAGTCCACTTCACAATAATGCTTGATTTCTTCCTAGCAAACAACAAAAGTAGAAATAATCTTCATAAATCTTCATATTTTTATGTGACTCTTTTACTTATGGAGGTTATTTATTTTGTCTTTATTACAAAAGCTTTTTTTTTTTTACACTGAATTTATGTGACGTAATTGGTAACGCGACACCTCATTGCTCCAGTCTTAATTCACCAGAAATTTGTCTCACCACGGTGAGGGAAGTCTTGTCTTGGTTTTTTCTGTCTTGTGATTTACATGTTTTATTTTGAAAAGCAACTCCTTTTGTTTCAGATCACGGGTCCTTCCTCTTGTGTCACCAGTCTGACGTCATTCCTGACCCTTGATTGTTTCCACCTGTTTCCCATTACCCTCATGTTCCATATAAGCCCATGCCTCCCCTTGTTCTGTGCCAGATTGTCTCGAGCTTTCGTGCCTGTCTTGCGTTCCATGTTCATGTTCATGTCCATGCCTTGCCTTGTCTCACGTCTACGTCCTTGCTTCCAGAATATCCCACGCTGTAATTTTGAATGAACTTTTTTCCTCCCTCAGAGCGACTTTTGTTATTCTACCTTTTTCTACCGCAGTGGTGAGTTATAATTTTTCCTTAAAGATTTTTTCCTCAAAGTTTTTTGAGTGATTTTTTGTTTAGTTAAGTTTTATAGTCTTTATTTTCTTCCTCCTGTTGGAGCGTTTTTTGTTAAAGTTTTTCGATAACAGATACGGTGCTAATTATATTGTCCTTATTTTTGTATTTCCTCCTTTTTGGAGTGATTTTCGTTTTTTCCCTTTTGGAACATTTTCTCGATAGCTATTTTTGTATTTCATAGTATTTGAATTTACTCGGCTCTGGAGGCTTAAAGAGTTTTTTCAAAATAAAAGCTTTATTTGGAATCACCTCTCTGCATCTGAGTCCCTTCCTTCGTCCAAGCCTGACAAAATTAAATTTTCTTTATGAAGCAGCTATTTTTTCAGCTCTGAATTTTATTTCACTGAATTTTTTTAAACTGATTTTTTTTTACACTGAATTTTTTTAGTTAATTTTTTCACACTGAATTTTTTTACACTGATTTTTTGTAAACTAAATGTTTTATACTGAATTTTTAAACATGACATTTTTACACACTGAATATTTTTACATGGACATTTTTACAGTGAATTTTTAGACACTGAATTTTTTTACACATAATTTTTCGACACATAATTTTTTTTTAAACTGAATTTTTTACTCTGTATTTTTTACACTGAATTTTGCGACACTGAATTGTTTTCTATTGGATTTTTTACACTGAATATTTTTATACCAAATTTTTTTACAATAATTGTTTTTATACTGACATTTTTACACTGAATTTCTTTACACTGAATGTATATACACTGATTTTTTTTACACTGATTTTTTTGCACGGATTTTTTATACACTGAATTTTTTTTACTGAATTTTTTGACACTGAATTTTTCTGCACTGATTTTTTTTTCGCTGAATTTCTATACACTAATTTTTTTTATACTGAATTTTTAAAATTGTTTTCGAATTAATTTTTTACACTGAACATTTTTACTCCTAATTTTTTGACACTCAACTTTTCAGCACTGTATTTTTATACACTGAATTTTCATACACAGAATTTTAACGCACCCGATTTTTTTACACTGAGTTTTTCAACATTTTTTTATACTGAATTTTTTGACACTGAATTTTTCAGCACTGATTTTTTCTTTGCTGAATTTCTATACACTGATTTTTTTTTTATACTGAATTTTTTGATACCGATTTTTTTTGGGCACAGATTTCTTTTACACTGAATTTTAATGCATTGATTTTTCTACACTGAATTTTTCAGCACTGATTTTTTTTATACTGAATACACTGAATTTTTTACACAGATTTTTTTTCACGCTGAATTATTTAATACTGAATTTTTTTCATGCTGAATTATTTAATACTGAATTTTTTAAACATAATTTTTTGTACTGAATATTTTAACGGAATTCTTCAGCTTTCACAATAAAGACAAAAGAACCTCCATAAGTTTCACTTTCTAAACAACAAAGCAGAAACATGCAGAGTTTCACATCAAGACGCTTATTTACATTTTTACTTCTGGGGCGATGAGTTTTTATGAATAATTTGCATATTTTCACTATTGTACCGAAGAGTTGTACTAATGAAGTAAAGAAGGTACTATACTGCCTTTGAAAAATACCCATCCTTTTTTTTGTCCTGGACATGATGGTGCACTGTGGTGACGTAGCCAGTAATAAGAGTCAACACACACACAGAGCACTTACAAGCAGAGACAATGTGGAGACAAAAGATGGAAAATGAACGTATTTTGCCTTCAAAACTAACCATAAACACTTTGCTTTAAAACATAGCTAGCTTATGGCTAACGCTGAAAAAAACAACACCATTTTATTTTTCAATGTATTTTTTCTGTTTCAAAATCCAATAAAGCATCTTTTGTTGTTTTTTGATTGGCATTCATGAAACAATATATAATAACTCGTACTGTCAAATGATTAATTTTAAAAATCAGATGAATCACATTAAAATGTTGATGAATCACAGGTCGTTACTCACTTGCATGATTAAATGAACTTTAAAAATGTATCAAGCAGCAATACTTTCCTGAGTGTGTGTGAGAGGAGACCTTGTGTGTTGTGTTCGATGACCTCACGTAAAGTCCAAGTCACCTCCCCCTCATTCACATAACACCTGCCCCTCGGACCCTGAAGGCATCGCAAGCAAACATGACAAAGTCACATTCCTGACGTTTTACGTTTTTTTAAACATTTTCTTTCCTTTTCTTCTCGTCACAGTCCACTTGGCGCCGACACTCGGAGCCGCGGCGCAGATTAGCTTCTTGGCGCACAAAGCGGCGAATTAGGGGCCACACATGACCCCCCCCAGACCCCCCCGCCTCCATCAAACACACTGCTAGGGCCGGCGACTCTTGACCACGTCCAAGTGGGAATGGGAGATAAGTGTGTGTGTGTGTGTGTGTGTGTGTGTGTGTGTGTGTGTGTGTGTGTGTGTGTGTGTGTGTGTGTGTGTGTGTGTGTGTGTGTGTGTGCGTGTGACAAAAGAGGCGGCACACAGATGGTCCTTTTTGTGGGAGTCAAAGGTGGGAACATGTAGGTTAGGGTGGATGTGCTTGGCAGCACTCGTGCGCGCTCATACTTCCAGTCAGCAGTCAGCGGACACTTGATTAGGTACAACCCTGACCTGAGCAAGCTATGAATATTAATGAGGTCATGAATATTCATGATGATGATGATGATGATGATGATGATGATGTCAGGCAGCCGTCCTTCAAAGACTGAAGAATAATATTTGTTGTGTCTTCACAAGAATACAATCCTGTTCCTGGGTTTTCACTCAGTCCTGTTCCTGGGTTTTCACTCAATTCCTGTTCCTAGGTTTTCACTCAGTCCTGTTCCTGGGTTTTCACTCAAGTTCTGTTCCTGGGTTTTCACTCAAGTACTGTTCCTAAGTTTTCACTCAGTCCTGTTCCTGAGTTTTCACTCAGTCCTGTTCTTGGGTTTTTACTCAAGTCCTGTTCCTGGGTTTTCACTCAAGTTCTGTTACTGGGTTTTCACTCAAGTCCTGTTCCTGGGTTTTCACACAGTCCTGTTCCTGGGTTTTCACTCAATTCCTGTTCCTAGGTTTTCACTCAGTCCTGTTCCTGGGTTTTCACTCAAGTTCTGTTCCTGGGTTTTCACTCAAGTACTGTTCCTAAGTTTTCACTCAGTCCTGTTCCTGAGTTTTCACTCAGTCCTGTTCTTGGGTTTTTACTCAAGTCCTGTTCCTGGGTTTTCACTCAAGTTCTGTTACTGGGTTTTCACTCAAGTCCTGTTCCTGGGTTTTCACTCAATCCTGTTCCTGGGTTTTCACTCAAGTCCTGTTCCTAGGTTTTCACTCAGGTCCTGTTCCTAGGTTTTCACTCAATCCTGTTCCTGGGTTTTCACACAGTCCTGTTCCTGGGTTTTCACTCAATTCCTGTTCCTAGGTTTTCACTCAGTCCTGTTCCTGGGTTTTCACTCAAGTTCTGTTCCTGGGTTTTCACTCAAGTACTGTTCCTAAGTTTTCACTCAGTCCTGTTCCTGGGTTTTCACTCAAGTACTGTTCCTAAGTTTTCACTCAGTCCTGTTCCTGGGTTTTCAGCGCACCGTGACAGTATCACTCTTTATCAGTATCACTCTTTATCAGTATCATGCAGCATCACTCTTTATCAGTATTACTCTTTATCAGTTTTATGCAGTATTACTCTTTATCAGTATCATGCAGTATCACGCTTTATCAGTATCATGCAGTATCGCTCTTTATCAGTATTACTCTTTATCAGTATCATGCAGTATCGCTCTTTATCAGTATTACTCTTCATCAGTATTATGCAGTATCTCTCAGTATCATGCAGTATCACTCTTTATCAGTGTCACTCTTTATCAGTATCACCCTTTTTCCAGTATCACGCAGTATCGCTCTTTGTCAGTATCACGCAGTATCACTCTTTATCAGTATTACTCTTTATCAGTATCATGCAGTATCTCTCAGTATCATGCAGTATCACTCTTTATCAGTGTCACTCTTTATCAGTGTCACTCTTTATCAGTATCATGTATTATCGCTCTTTATCAGTTTTACTCTATCAGTGTCATGCAATATCACTCTTTATCAGTATCATGCAGTATTGCTCTTTATCAGTATCATGCAATATCACTCTTTATCAGTATCATGCAGTATCGCTCTTTATTAGTATCATGCTTTATCAATATCAGGCAGTATCACTATTTGTCAGTATCATGCAGTATCACTCTTTATCAGTGTAATGCTTTATCAATATCATGCAGTATCACTATTTATCAGTATCACTCTCTATCAGTATCATGCAGTATCATGCTTATCAGTATCATGCAGTGTCGCTCTTTACCAGTATCATGCTTTAGCAATATCATGCTTTATCAGCATCACGCAGTATCATGCCTCATCAGTATCATGCTTTATCAGTATCATTAAGTATCACTCTTGTAGTACCACAGTGTACTAGAGTGTACTACAAACATCTTGACTGTAAATACATTGATAAATAAATGATAAATGGGTTGTACTTGTATAGCGCTTTTCTACCTTCAAGGTACTCAAAGCGCTTTGACACTACTTCCACATTTACCCATTCACACACACATTCACACACTGATGGAGGGAGCTGCCATGCAAGGCGCTAACCAGCAGCCATCAGGAGCAAGGGTGAAGTGTCTTGCTCAGGACACAACGGACATGACGAGGTTGGTACTAGGTGGGGATTGAACCAGGGACCCTCGGGTCGCGCACAGCCATTCTTCCACTGCGCCACGCCGTCCCTACTGACTTCATTCTTTTCAAATAATAAAATCATTTTCTTCATTTTTGTTTTGTAGTTGAAATGTTTATGTATTATTTGTGCAAGTTTATGTTTCACAATCAAAATGTTCCAGTCAGTCAAACATTTAATACTTCAAATAATTATTATTTTACACTTAATTTTTCAGTTTCAGACTAAAAAACACAAATGAATAAAGTCATTCTTTGTTTGAAATGTTCTTCTTCTTTAATGTTAATGAATAGTTTGCAGAGGTGTACTTATAACAAACTTCTTCACCAAGAAGCCCCAATAGAGACCAACATGGAGTAGCGCAGTAGGCCTAAGTATTCATTAAAAACAAGGCAGAGTTTTTATACTTCATGTTTGTAACCATACTCAGTTTGAACAGTAACACTGTGTTCCGAGACATTCTTTTGCCTAGCAGTAACAGTTTGCAGTGTTAGCTTCCTGTGTGTGCAAGCAGTGTTGTTGCAGCTGGAACTACCTTTTTAAAAATACAAACAAGCATGGAGACCATGAATATTGTGTGAAAGCAGTACAACTGATTACAGTATTTGTATGAAGTACAAAGTAGTGTGTGTTGTGACACATGTGGAGAAGTGGCTGATATTCATGGAATTAAAGAAGGAAATCAAAGAGCTAGCAGTTGGAACTAGCACTGCTAGCATCGACCCGCAAGATAATATCTAAACATGTATCCATGAAAATGTGGAGAAGCTGCTGATGGTGTGTTTGATGGGAAGGAGATACTGTAAAAGTCCACACTGAACATTATTATTGTATTACTTCATAAAACTACTCTACTTGTGCGTACTACATGTTATTGTATTGTTTTTATACAATATTTGACAACATTACTTCATTAAACTACTTGTGTGTACTACATGTTGTATTGTTTTTATGCAATATTTTACTACACTACTTCATTAAACTACTTGTGTGTACTACATGTTATTGTATTGTTTTTATACAATATTTTACTACATTACTTCATTCAACTACTTGTGTGTACTACTTGTTATTGTATTGTTTTTATACAATATTTGACTACATTACTTCATTCAACTACTTGTGTGTACTACATGTTATTGTATTGTTTTTATACAATATTTGACTACATTACTTCATTAAACTACTTGTGTGTACTACATGTTGTATTGTTTTTATGCAATATTTTACTACACTACTTCATTAAACTACTTGTGTGTAATACTTGTAATTGTATTGTTTTTATACAATATTTGACTACATTACTTCATTAAACTACTTGTGTGTACTACATGTTGTTGTATGTTTTTTATACAATATTTTACTACATTACTTCATTCAACTTCTTGTGTGTACTACATGTTATTGTATTGTTTTTATACAATATTTGACTACATTACTTCATTAAACTACTTGTGTGTACTACATGTTGTTGTATGTTTTTTATACAATATTTTACTACATTACTTCATTCAACTTCTTGTGTGTACTACATGTTATTGTATTGTTTTTATACAATATTTGACTACTTTACTTCATTAAACTACTTGTGTGTACTACATGTTATTGTATTGTTTTTATACAATATTTTACTACATTACTTCATTCAACTTCTTGTGTGTACTACATGTTATTGTATTGTTTTTATACAATATTTTACTACATTACTTCATTAAACTACTTGTGTGTACTACATGTTATTGTATTGTTTTTATGCAATATTTTACTACATTACTTCATTCAACTACTTGTGTGTACTACATGTTATTGTATTGTTTTTATACAATATTTTACTACATTACTACATTAAACTACTTGTGTGTACTACATGTTATTGTATTGTTTTTATACAATATTTTACTACATTACTTCATTCAACTACTTGTGTGTACTACATGTTATTGTATTGTTTTTATACAATAGTTTACTACATTACTTCATTAAACTACTTGTGTGTACTACATGTTATTGTATTGTTTGTATACAATATTTTACTACATTACTTCATTCAACTACTTGTGTGTACTACTTGTTATTGTATTGTTTTTATACAATATTTTACTACATTACTTCATTAAACTACTTGTGTGTACTACATGTTGTTGTATTGTTTTATACAATATTTGACTACATTACTTCATTAAACTACTTGTGTGTACTACATGTTATTGTATTGTTTTTATACAATATTTTACTACATTACTTCATTCAACTACTTGTGTGTACTACATGTTATTGTATTGTTTTTATACAATAGTTTACTACATTACTTCATTAAACTACTTGTGTGTACTACATGTTATTGTATTGTTTGTATACAATATTTTACTACATTACTTCATTCAACTACTTGTGTGTACTACTTGTTATTGTATTGTTTTTATACAATATTTTACTACATTACTTCATTAAACTACTTGTGTGTACTACATGTTATTGTATTGTTTTATACAATATTTGACTACATTACTTCATTCAACTACTTGTGTGTACTACATGTTATTGTATTGTTTTTATACAATATTTGACTACATTACTTCATTCAACTACTTGTGTGTACTACATGTTATTGTATTGTTTTTATGCAATATTTTACTACATTACTTAATTCAACTACTTGTGTGTACTACATGTTGTTGTATTGTTTTAATACAATAGTTTACTGCATTACTTCATTCAACTACTTGTGTGTACTACATGTTATTGTATTGTTTTTATACAATATTTGACAACATTACTTCATTAAACTACTTGTGTGTACTACTTGTTATTGTATTGTTTTTATACAATATTTGACTACATTACTTCATTCAACTACTTGTGTGTACTACATGTTGTGTTGTTTTATACAATATTTTACCACCTGACTTCATTATACACAAATAATTCAATATTTCAAAAATAAAAACATTATTTGAATGAATGACATCAAAAAATAGAAATAATTTTAAATGAATTTAAATAATACATGTTTTTATTGTATTTATTTCATTGTTTTAGTGCAGGAGTGGAGGAGAGAGAGAGTTAGAATTAGAGTTAGAGAGAGAGAGAGAGAGGGAGAGAGAATTAGAGAGAGAGAGAGAGAGAGAGAATTAGAGAGAGAGAGAGAGAAAGGGGAGACACTCGCACGGAAGGGGGCGTCCACAACCACTCACGCACACGCACACGCACACGCATCGTGCTGAGCATCGTGTCCTCCCTGCGCGCACATCTTCTTCTTCTTCTCCTCCTTCTTCTTCTTCTCCTTCTCCTTCTCCTTCTTCTCCTCCTCCCGCAGTCTGTCTGACATCTTGTTGGCGGGCGGAAAAGCGCGACCATATTTGGACATATTCCGACGTGACGTGCACGCCGCTGGAGCACATTGTTGGATCGGGGGCGCGCACAGAAGCAAGAAGGGATCTCTTTTATTGCCACCTTTCTCCTGGAAATACATCTGGCTTAAATTACCCTAAATTGCACCTGCCGAACCTTCCAGAACCTTCCAGAACCTTCCAGAGGGCTGGACGGACCTGCTGCTGCTGCATTGTCTCCATCATGGTGAGCACGCATTTACATGCTCTCTCTCTCTCTCTCTCTCTCTCTCTCTCTCTCTCTCTCTCTCTCTCTCTCTCTCTCTCCTCCATTCCTGCACTAATTAGGACAGTCCACTAAATAATAACATAGAAATGTTATTTCAATTGACTTGAAATGATTATTTTGAGTCATTCATTCAAAATCATGTTTTTATTTTGGAGATATTAAATGATTTGTGTCATCGGTGCAGATGTTCCCTACCGCACCGTGCACGCGCAGCTGCGCTCGTTCGCGTACCTGGGAGCGTGCGTGTGGCGCTCTTGTACGTGCACGTGAACACGTGAGCCTTTTTATGACATTGTTGTATCTGAGGTGACAGCATGAATTATTCAACTTGTGCTAAAGTGCACCTTCACAAATATACTTGTCTTCTTCACCACTTCACCAACCTGTGACCGAGTGAAGTAGTCGATGACTGAGTGAATACCAGAGTCAAGGAGTCAGTGATTGGTTGTGTGAGTCGGGAGTGAGTGAGTTTGGAGTGAGTGAAAGAGTGAGGGATTTAGTGAATGAGTGAGTGATTAAGTGAGTGGGTGAATTGAATGGGTGTAAAATTCAGTGAGTGAGTGAGTGAGTAATGATTATGTGGGTGATTGAATGAGTGAGTGAGTGAATGAGTGAGTAAAAGAGTGAATGATTTAGTTAATGAGTAGTGCATGAGTGAGTAGTGATTAGGTGAGTGACTGAGTGAGTGTCTTAGTAAATGACTGAGTGAGTGAAGAGTGATTGAGTAAGTAAACGAGTGACTGTGTGAGTGACTTAGTGAATGAGTGTGTGAGTGATTAAGTGAGTGAGCTAATGATTGGGTGAAAAATTGAGTGGGTGAGTGAGTGGAAGAGTGAGTGGGTGAAGGAATGGGCGTAAAAGTGAGTGAGTGATTAAGTGAGTGGGTGAAGGAATGGGCGTAAAAGTGAGTGAGTGAATAATTGAGTGGGTAGTGATTAGGTGAGTGAGTGAGTGAGTGAGTGAGTGAGTGAGTCAGTGAATGAATGAGCTAGTGAGGAGTGAGTTGTAGAGTGAGTAATTTAAAGAGTGAGTGACTTAGTGAGTGAGTAGTGATTGATTGATTAAGTGAGTGAGTGAATGAATGGGTGAAAATGTGAGTGAGTGAGTGATTGAGTGACTTAGTGAGTGAGTAGTGATTGATTGATTAAGTGAGTGAGTGAATGAATGGGTGAAAATGTGAGTGAGTGATTGAGTGAGTAGTGATTAGGTGAGTAAGTGAATGAGTGAGTGAGTGAGTGAGTCAGTCAGTCAGTAAATGAATGGGTGAACATGTGGGTGAGTGATTGAGTGAGTAGTGATTAGGTGAGTAAGTGAATGAGTGAGTGTGTCAGTGAATGAATGGGTGAACATGTGAGTGAGTGATTGAGTGAGTAGTGATTAGGTGAGTAAGTGAATGAGTGAGTGCGTCAGTGAATGAATGGGTGAACATGTGAGTGAGTGATTGAGTGAGTAGTGATTAGGTAAGTAAATGAATGGGTGAGTGAGTGAGTGATTGATTAAATGAGTGATTGGAAATGTGAGTGAGTGTTAAAGTGATTGAGTGAAGGAGTGGGTGAAACAGTGAGTGAGTGAATGAGTAATAAGTAAGTGAGTGAGTGAGTGATAGTTGGGGTGGTGCAAGGTCATCTTGTTAGTCAACAATGAAACATTGCTTTTACACATCAATAATAATAATAATTATTATTAATAATAATCATGTTATTATGATTATAGTATAAATGTTGTGTAAATACACAATCCAAATAACACAATCCTTCTACAACAAATGCTCCAGTTTTTCCCAAGTAAAACATCAATATTTGACACAAAGTATTCAATAAGAAGACAATCTTCTTTTCACACCAACATTGTGTTCCTGATCACTAAGTCATCACTGATGTTGACCTTTTAGTCACACAGCATCATTTATACTTCAATTATAGGCATGCTAACATGCTAACATCACACTTTATGATCATACTAACTTAGCAATGCTAGTCATCGCTAGGTGAGCTACATGCTAACATTATATTTTAACATCATGCTAAGTTATGACATCATGAAGAGACACGCTAGGTTATGACATCATGAAGAGACATGCTCGGTTATGACATCATGAAGAGACATGCTAAGTTATGACATCATGAAGAGACATGCTAAGTTATGACATCATGAAGAGACATGCTCGGTTATGACATCATGAAGAGACATGCTAGGTTATGACATCATGAAGAGACATGCTAGGTTATGACATCATGAAGAGACATGCTGGGTTATGACATCATGAAGAGACATGCTGGGTTATGACATCATGAAGAGACATGCTGGGTTATGACATCATGAAGAGACATGCTAGGTTATGACATCATGAAGAGACATGCTAGGTTATGACATCATGAAGAGACATGCTCGGTTATGACATCATGAAGAGACATGCTGGGTTATGACATCATGAAGAGACATGCTAGGGTATGACATCATGAAGAGACATGCTAGGTTATGACATCATGAAGAGACATGCTAGGTTATGACATCATGAAGAGACATGCTAGGTTATGACATCATGAAGAGACATGCTGGGTTATGACATCATGAAGAGACATGCTGGGTTATGACATCATGAAGAGACATGCTCGGTTATGACATCATGAAGAGACATGCTAGGGTATGACATCATGAAGAGACATGCTAGGGTATGACATCATGAAGAGACTAGGTGAAAAGGTAAATTGGAGCACACACGACACAAGTGAGTAAGATGACATCATTTCATCACATTTTTAAAATCATAAACAAATATTGAATTGGTCACATTTATCAACATATTTTCTTTTGTTGCTAAATGTGAAAAGTACAAGTGTTCAATTATAGAACAGCAGAGGTATTTGGTGTGTGTGTGTGTGTGTGTGTGTGTGTGTGTGTGTGTGTGTGTGTGTGTGTGTGTGTGTGTGTGTTTGTGTGTGTGTTTGTAAGGACCACCTTTGTGTTGCTGACCTCAGACACTGGGGATCAGACCCAAGAGGGGGCGGAGTCTGGTGTTTGTTAGAGGCGTGGCCAAAGAGGTGTGAAGTTGTCAGGTCATAGTGAGGTCAAGCACTCGCTGACATTCTTGGTGACCTTTGTCCTGCTCATGGCCACTAAGCTCCCTGGTCGCCATGACGACCACCGTGATGGTGAAGAAGAAGAAGAAGAAGAAGAAGAAGAAGAAGAAGCTGCTGTCACCATGTGTGTCACACTTTGGTACATCGCATTATATTCCACTCATGACACGTCTTTAGTGGAATTACAACATATTTTATAATATTATAACATCTTTTTTAAATAATATAACGTATTTTTGAATAATATAAAATCTTTTTTGAATAATATAACATCTTTTTAAATAATATAACATCTTTTTCAAATAATATAACATCTTTTTAGATATTATAACATCTTTTTTAAATATTATAACATATTTTCAAATAATATAACATATTTTAGAAATATTAACATCTTTTTAAAATATTATAACATATTTTTAAATAATATAACATCTTTTTTAAATATTATAACATATTTTTAAAAAATAACATCTTTTTAAATAATATAACATCTTTTTTAAATAATATAACATCTTTTTTAAACAATATAACATCTTTTTAAAAATATGATTACATCTTTTTGAAATAATTTACATTTTTCAAAAATATTATAAAAAATGTTTTAAATAACGTATTTTTAAAATAATATAACATATTTTTTAATTAATATAACATATTTTTTAAACATGACTACCTCTTCTTTTAATATTATAACATATTTTTTAAATAGTATAACATATTTTGTAAATAGTATAACATATTTTTTAAATATGATAACATATTATTAAATCTTTTTTAAATATCATAACATCTTTTTTAAATATTATAACATATATTTTTTAAATATAACATATTTTTAATATTATTACATATTTTTAAAATATTAAAACATATTTTTAAAATACAACATTATCTTTTAAATATTATTACATCTTTTTTTAAATAGTAACATCTTTTTCAAATAATATAACATCTTTTTTTAGATTCTATAACATGTTTTTTAAATAATAAAACATATTTTTAAAATACAACATTATTTTTTAAATATTATTACATCTTTTTTTAAATTATAACATATTTTTCAAATAATATAATATCTTTTTTTATTAATATAACATTTTTTAAGTAATATAAACATTTTTGTTAAATATAACATATTTTTCAAATAATATAATATATATTTTTAGATTCTATAACATATTTTTTAAATAATAAAACATATTTTTTTAACACTATAAGATATTTTCAAATAATATATATATATATATATATATATATTAAATAATATGACATATTTATTAGATAATAAAACATATTTTCAAATAATATGTCATCTTTTTAAAACAGTACTAAACCTCTCTTTACAAAACCCAAAAGCAGTGAAGTTGTCAGGTTGTGTAAATGGTAAATAAAAAGAAAATACAACAAATCCTTTTCAACTTATATTCAATTGAATAGACTGCAAAGACAAGATATTTCATGTTCACACTGACAAACTTTGTTCTTTTTTTCAAATATTAGCTCATTTGTATTTGATGCCTGCAACACGTTTCCATAAAGCTGGCACAAGTGGCAAAAAAGACTGAGAAAGTTGCTCATCAAAGACTTATTTGGAACATCCCACAGGTGAACAGGCTAATTGGGAACAGGTGGGTGCCATGATTGGCTATAAAAGCGGCTTCCATGAAATGCTCAGTCATTCACAAACAAGGACGGGGCGAGGGTCACCACTTTGTCAACAAATGCCTGAGCAAATTGTTTAAGAACAACATTTCTCAACAAGGAATTTAGGGATTTCACCATCTACGCTCCGTAATATCATCAAAAGGTTGAGAGAATGTGGAGAAATCACTGCACGTAAGCCATGATATTACACACCTTGGATCCCTCAGGCGCTACTGCATCAAAAAGTGAGAGGATGTATTAGCAACAGGAAGTGAGAGGATGTATTATCAACAGGAAGTGAGAGGACGTATTATCAACAGGAAGTGAGAGGATGTATTATCAACAGGAAGTGAGAGGATGTATTATCAACAGGAAGTGTTAGAATAAGTCAGCCAAGCGGACAAATGGCGCCTGGCGTCTTCTAACGAGGCTCGCAGCGTGCCGCCAGACTCAAACACGGCGCTGCAAATTGCTTCGCTCCGAGCGGATTTGAACCGGCTTTTATTTTCCCGGCCGTTGAAGCGTGGACCAAAGTGACGGCGGTTGAAAGGAAGAAGGTGGGGTCACGACCCCGCTGGCGGCCATCTTGGTTCCTCACAGGCGTCTTGCTAACAACAAGAAGTTTTTTTTCCGCCTTTTTTGTGGTCTGGCCGCCTCCCCCTTTCATTCGCCTTTCATCATGGCCGCCTTACGCAAGACGCTGAAAGCTAATTAAGTGTCTTTTAACCACCACGCAGACTTCTGCAAGGACAAGTTTCTTCCTGCATGACAACATTGGACTCTGCTCCAAGTACACAAAGACATCTTCACCCAGTAGAAGTAGCAAATACTGTACACAACAACACGTCTACCCAGTAAAATTAGTAATTACTGTACACAGAAAGACATGTTCATCCAGTAGAAGTAGTAAGTACTGTACACAACAACACGTGTACCCAGTAAAAGTAGTAAGTACTCTACACAGAAAGACATGTTTACCCAGTAGGAGTAGTAAGTACACAAGAACACATGTGTACCCAGTCAAAGTAGTAAATAGACAGGAACCTATGTGTACTAAGTAAAAGTAGTAAGTACACACAAAGACATGTTTACCCAGTAGGAGTAGTAAGTACACAAGAACACATGTGTACCCAGTCAAAGTACTAAATAGACAGGAACCTATGTGTACTAAGTAAAAGTAGTAAGTACACACAAAGACATGTTTACCCAGTAGGAGTAGTAAGTACACAAGAACACATGTGTACCCAGTCAAAGTACTAAATAGACAGGAACCTATGTGTACTAAGTAAAAGTAGTAAGTACACACAAAGACATGTTTACCCAGTAGGAGTAGTAAGTACACAAGAACACATGTGTACCCAGTCAAAGTAGTAAATAGACAGGAACCTATGTGTACTAAGTAAAAGTAGTAAGTACACACAAAGACATGTTTACCCAGTAGAAGTAGTAAATACTGTACACAAGAACACATGTGTACCCAGTAGAAGTAGTAAATACACAGAAACACATGTGTACCCAGTAGAGGTAGTAAGTACACAGGAATGCATGTTTACCCTGTATAAGTATAGTAAAAACACAAGAAAACATGTGTATCCAGTAGAGATAGTAAGTATACAGGAACACTTTCTGTGTACTGAGTAAAAGTAGTAAGTACACAAGAAAACATGTGCACCCAGTGAAGGTAGTAAATACACAGGAACACATGTGTACTGAATAAAAGTAGTAAGTACACAGGAACACATGTGTACCCAGTAGGAGTAGTAAGTACACAGGATCACATGTGTACCGAGTCAAAGTAGAAAGTACACAGGAACACATGTGTACCGAGTAAAAGTAGTAAGTACACAGAAAGACATGTTTACCCAGTAAAAGTAGCAAATACTGTACACAAAAACACATGTAAGCCCAGCAGAAGTAGTAAATACACAGGAACACATGTGTACTGAATAAAAGTAGTAAGTACACAGGAACACATGTGTACCCAGTAGAAGTAGTAAATACACAGGAACACATGTGTACCCAGTAGGAGTAGTAAATACACAGGAACACATGTGTACTGAATAAATTACTAAGTACATAGGAACACATCTTTACTGACTAAAAGTAGTAAGTACACAGAAAGACACGTTTACCTTGTAAAAGTATAGTAAATACACAAGAAAACACATGCACCCAGTAGAAGTAGTAAGAACACAGGAACACGTGTACTGAGTAAAAGTAGCAAGTACACAAGAACACATGTGTACCCAGTAGAATTAATAACGACACAGGAGCACATGAGTAATGAGTAAAAGTAGTAAGTACACAGAAATACATGTTTACTCAGTAAAATTAGTAAATACACAAGAACACATATGTACCCAGTAGAAGTAGTAAGTACACAGGAGCAAAATTGTACCCAGTAGAAGTAATAACTACACAGGAACACATGTGTTCTGAGTAAAAGTAGTAAGTACACAGAAACATATGTTTACCCTGTGAAAGTAGTAATAAAGTAGTAATAAACTATTACATATTGTTGCTTTAATGAGACGTAACGATCTCATGAAGTTGTCATTTGTAGAATCGCTATCTTGTCAATTTGTTTACTATTTGTCTTATATCAGCATGCTAACGGTAGCATGCCAATGTTTTATGCTAGTATTTGTGCTAACTTTTTTCGTTTTAAACCTATAAAAATATGTTTTTCAATACTTGCCGCCATCTTAGAAGTATACTACCTTTTCCTATGACATCATGCTAATGTTAGCATGCTAATGTTAGCGTGCTAATGTTTTTTTTGCTATCATTCTAGCTAATTTATAAGTTTAACCATAACAATCAAGGAGTTTGATATTTGGCACACTCTTAGAAGTGTGCTAACTTTTTCCATGTTAGCATGCTAACGTTTTATGCTCACATTTTAGCTAATTTTATTCGTTTAAACCTAAAAAATGTTTTTGACTCTTGGCGCTATATTAGAAGTACGATCATTTTTCCTATCATGCTAGCATAAGCATGCTAATTATTTATGCTAGCACTTTCATTCATTTAAATCTAGAATGAGCTGATGTTGATACTTTTCGCCATCTTGCAAGTATGCTAAGCGTTCCCATTATAACATGTTAACAGTTTTATGCTAGCCTATTAGCTTCAAGCAAACATGACAGTTAGCATTCGCAGAATGTCCTTGTGTTGTATTCAAGTAGCATGTACTTACTATTTGCTTGCATAGCATGATTTTAAAGCTGAACTCTTCCATAACGTGGCTTTAATGAGCCGTAAAATCTGATTGACTTGTAATTTTGTTTGTTTGGAATCCCGACCTTGTCAAATTGCTTTGTTTTGTTGTTTGTGGTGAAAAAGAAGATCCCTAAAAAACATCCAAGCAGGAAAAGGGCAACAAGGTCAAAAGTGTTCATGTCTAATTTGTAGCTGGCTGCTACGCACTGTTAGCACTGTTAGCACTGTTAGCACCAGGCCTGCCTCAGGCTCAGACTTTTTATTCACTTCTTACTCAAACATTCTTTTTTCATTAAGTGAACACACTACTTACTGAACAATTCTTTTTTTATTTAGTGAACACACTTCTTAATGATTCTTTTTTTTATTTAGTGAACACACTTCTTACTCAATGATTCTTTTTTTTATTTAGTGAACACACTTCTTAATGATTCTTTTTTTTAATTTAGTGCAAACACTTCTTACTGAACAATAATTTTTTTCATTTAGTGAACACACTTTTTACTGAACGATTATTTTTTTATTCAGTGCAAACACTTCTTACTCAATGATTCTTTGTTTTATTTAGTGAACACACTTTTTACTGAACGATTCTTTGTTTTATTTAGTGAACACACTTCTTAATGATTCTTTTTTTTATTTAGTACAAACACTTGTTACTGAACGATTCTTTTTTTATTTAGTGCAAACACTTCTTACTCAACAATTTTTTTATTTTATTTAGTACAAACATTTGTTACTGAACGATTCTTTTTTTATTTAGTGAACACTTTTTACTGAACAATTCTTTGTTTTATTTAGTGAACACACTTCTTACTGAACGATTCTTTGTTTTATTTAGTGCAAACTCTTCTTACTGAACGATTCTTTTTTTTATTTAGTACAAACACTTCTTACCGAACGATTATTTTTTTATTTAGTACAGACACTTCTTACTGAACGATTCTTTTTTTATTTAGTGAAAACACTTCTTACTGAACAATTATTTTTTTAATTTAGTGAACACACTTCTTAGTGAACGATTCTTTTTTTATTCAGTGCAAACACTTCTTGCGCAATGATTCTTTTTTTATTTAGTGCAAACACTTCTTTCTGAACGATTCTTTTTTCATTTAGTACAAACATTTGTTACTGAGCGATTCTTTTTTTATTTAGTGCAAACACTTCTTACTGAACGATTCTTTTTTCATTTGGTGAACACATTTCTTACTCAACGATTCTTTTTTTCATTTAGTGAACACACTTCTTACTCAACGATTCTTTTTTTTATTTAGTACAAACATTTGTTACTGAACGATTATTTTTTTATTTAGTACGGACACTTCTTACTGAACGATTCTTTTTTTATTTAGTGAAAACACTTCTTACTGAACAATTATTTTTTTCATTTAGTGAACACACTTCTTAGTGAACGATTCTTTTTTATTCAGTGCAAACACTTCCTACGCAATGATTCTTTTTTTATTTAGTGCAAACACTGCTTTCTGAATGATTCTTTTTTCATTTAGTACAAACATTTGTTACTGAGCGATTCTTTTTTTATTTAGTGCAAACACTTCTTACTGAACGATTCTTTTTTCATTTGGTGAACACATTTCTTACTCAACGATTCTTTTTTTCATTTAGTGAACACACTTCTTACTCAACGATTCTTTTTTTTATTTAGTACAAACATTTGTCACTGAACGATTCTTTTCTTATTTAGTACAAACATTTGCTACAGAATGATTCTTTGTTTTATTTAGTGCAAACATTTTTACTGACCGATTCTTCTTTTAATTTGGCACAAACATTATTTACCGAACGATTCTTTTTTTTAATTGAGTGCAAAGATTTATTACTGAATGATTATTTGTGTAATGGAGTCCCAACACTTGTTAGTGAATGCTGATCTTTCCCGCTCTTTCTCTTTCCTGCACGCCCACATGCTCACTGGGGTGAAAGTGAAGATAGCATTTATCTCAAAAGTGCTAACTGTGTGCTCACTGACTTGTCTTTTTGACGCGGGGTGAGAAAAGAAAAGAAAAAAAGCCCAAAGTGTGTAGCGACATTGCGAGCGACGTGTTAGCGTGTCCATGTGTTGTGGTGGCTCAGAGTGTTAGCACGTGCAAGGTGACGGATCACTTTAGCCGCTCAGTGTTAGTAGCACATAGCGGTATAGCTCGGTTGGTAGAGCGGCCGTGCCAGCAACTTGAGGGTTCCAGGTTCGATCCCCGCTTCATTGCCGTTGTGTCCTTGGGCAAGACACTTGACCCACCTGCTCCCAGTGACACCCACACTGCTTTAAATGGAACTTAGGTATTGGCTTTCACTATATAAAGTGCTTTGAGTCACTAGAGAAAAGCGCTATATAAATATAATTCACTTCACTTCACATGCAAGGTGACGGATCTGACTACTCACCCCCCACCTGACTACTCACCCCCACCTGACTACTCACCCCCCACCTGACTACTAACCCCCACCTGACTACTCACCCCCCACACTTCCCACAACAAACACGGGACCCTTTTTGAAGTTGAGGAGTGGCCCCTCCGAGAGCGGCGGGGCCCCAAGTGAGTGTCAGGTTACGAGCGTGTGCGGCCAAATAACAGCACGCCATCTGGAAGTGATGTCGCCATTGCCGCTTAGCCACGCCCACCTCAATCAAGATTGGACTATTTTTATTGGCCAAAGCCTTTTCCTTCCTGTTGTCCTCGGACTGGACCTGGACTGTTGCTTGCTGGTCTGTGTGAGTCCACCTGATGACTGGACCTGAGGACTGGACCTGGACTGCTGCTTGCTGGTCTGTGTGAGTCCACCTGATGACTGGACCTGAGGACTGGACCTGATGACTGGACCTGATGACTGGATCTGGACTGCTGCTTGCTGGTCTGTGTGAGTCCACCTGATGACTGGACCTGAGGACTGGACCTGATGACTGGATCTGGACTGCTGCTTGCTGGTCTGTGTGAGTCCACCTGATGAGTGCTTTCATGCCAGAGCACCTGGACAAAGACCCCTTTGTGCGCCCACAGACTACTTGCTATGCCGGGTCAAGACTGGACCTTTTCTTCCCGCTCTTTCTTCACCCCACTTACACGTCTTCTTCACCCCACTTACACACTTACACACTCACACACCCCACTTACACACTACACAATAGTCACACTTCTATAATACAAACCCCGTTTCCATATGAGTTGGGAAATTGTGTTAGAAGTAAATATAAACAGAATACAATGATTTGCAAATCCTTTTCAAGCCATATTCAGTTGAATATGCTACAAAGACAACATATTTGATGTTCAAACTCATAAACATTATTTATTTTTTTGCAAATAATAATTAAGTTAGAATTTCATGGCTGCAACACGTGCCAAAGTAGTTGGGAAAGGGCATGTTCACCACTGTGTTACATGGCCTTTCCTTTTAACAACACTCAGTAAAGGTTTGGGAACTGAGGAGACACATTTTTGAAGCTTCTCAGGTGGAATTCTTTGCCATTCTTGCTTGATGTACAGCTTAAGTTGTTCAACAGTCCGGGGGTCTCCCTTCTGCTATTTTAGGCTTCACATTTTCAATGGGAGACAGGTCTGGACTGCAGGCGGACCAGTCTAGTACCCGCACTCTTTTACTATGAAGCCACGTTGATGTAACACGTGGCTTGGCATTGTCTTTCTGAAATAAGCAGGGGCGTCCATGGTAACGTTGCTTGGATGGCAACATGTGTTGCTCCAAAACCTGTATGTACCTTTCAGCATTAATGGTGCCTTCACAGATGTGTAAGTTAGCCTGAGAATGTTGTGTAATAGTCCACATCATGGATATTTATTTATTTAAGTAGAGTAGATATCAGGTATTAAATATGACTAACTTGCTTAATTATTTTTTATATATATATATATATATATATATATATATATATATATATATATATATATATATATATATATATATATATACATATATATATATATATATATATATATATATATATATATATATATATATATAAATCACAAGAAGGGGCTGATGGGTAATCACACCCTCAACTTCCTGTGCACGCAAGAAGAAGGAAGGAAGACGAAAAGGAAATGAGAAGGAAAAGGAAGAGGAAAAAGAGGAGGAAGAAGCAGAGCATGAAGAGTCGATGGAGAAAGAAAAGGAAGAGAAAGAAGAAGAGGAGGAAGAGAAAAGGGACTAGAAAGAGGAGGAAGAGGAAGAGGAAGAAGAGGATGAAGATAGAGAGAGAGGAAGAGAAAAAGGAGGAAGAGGAAGAAGATGAAGAAGAGTGGTGTGTGTGAGTGAATGAGGTGTAAAAAGGAATGGAGGAAGTAAACGAGCATCAATCACACCAACTGGAGGTCACAGTGCTGTCATGATGTCATCAGAAGGTCAGCAGACAGAAAATATTCTTCTAAATACAATCCTGCTCCGAGTGCTCCTCCCCACAGGTGTGTGTCTCACCTGTGTCAGTGTGATGAGTCTCACCTGTGTCAGTGTGAGGAGTGCTCCTCCCCACAGGTGTGTGTCTCACCTGTGTCAGTGTGACGAGTGCTCCTCCCCACAGGTGTGTGTCTCACCTGTGTCAGTGTGATGAGTCTCACCTGTGTCAGTGTGAGGAGTGCTCCTCCCCACAGGTGTGTGTCTCACCTGTGTCAGTGTGACGAGTGCTCCTCCCCACAGGTGTGTGTCTCACCTGTGTCAGTGTGACGAGTGCCCCTCCCCACAGGTGTGTGTCTCACCTGTGTCAGTGTGACGAGTGCTCCTCCCCACAGGTGTGTGTCTCACCTGCGTCAGTGTGAAGAGTGCTCCTCCCCACAGGTGTGTGTCTCACCTGTGTCAGTGAGACGAGTGCTCCTCCCCACAGGTGTGTGTCTCACCTGTGTTAGTGTGACGAGTTCTCCTCCCCACAGGTGTGTGTCTCACCTGTGTCCAGTGTGACGAGTGCTCCTCCCCACAGGTGTGTGTCTCACCTGTGTCAGTGTGACGAGCGCTCCTCTCCACAGGTGTGTGTCTCACCTGTGTTAGTGTGACGAGTTCTCCTCCCCACAGGTGTGTGTCTCACCTGTGTCCAGTGTGACGAGTGCTCCTCCCCACAGGTGTGTGTCTCACCTGTGTCAGTGTGACGAGTGCTCCTCCCCACAGGTGTGTGTCTCACCTGTGTCAGTGTGACGAGTGCTCCTCCCCACAGGTGTGTGTCTCACCTGTGTCAGTGTGGTCAATTACTGACAATTAAAGCGACGTCCTGCGCCTTTAAGGATTTGTCAAGCAAATGCAAGTAGGCCTCAAACACCTGTGGGGGCGGAGCTTCCTGGTGAACATTTCCCCAGCAACTCACCTTTCTAAAGTGTTTAAAGCAGGAAAAAGATCATCTAAAGGAGGGAAAATATTCTCCAATAAAGACTTTGTTAAAGTACACAATTATTGATCTTGACTACTTTGTCATTAAAATGATCTTTTTACTTCCTTTATTGGCAATCAACAATACTACTTCCTGTTTACAAAGGTGACATTCACATATGTAGTTGTTTACATTTACTTCACATATGTAGTGGTTTACATTTACTTCACATATGTAGTTGTTTACATTTAATTTACATATGTAGTTGTTTACATTTAATTTACATATGTAGTTGTTTACATTTACTTCACATATGTAGTTGTTTACATTTACTTCACATATGTACTTGTTTACATTTACATCACATATGTAGTTGTTTACATTTACTTCACATATGTAGTTGTTTACATTTACTTCACATGTGTAGTTGTTTACATTTACTTCACATATGTAGTTGTTTACATTTACATCACATATGTAGTTGTTTACATTTAATATACATATGTAGTTGTTTACATTTACATCACATGTGTAGTTGTTTACATTTACATCACATATGTAGTTGTTTACATTTAATTTACATATGTAGTTTACATTTACTTCACATATGTAGTTGTTTACATTTACATCACATATGTAGTTGTTTACATTTACCTCACATATGTAGTTGTTTACATTTACATCACATATGTAGTTGTTTACATTTACTTCACATATGTAGTTGTTTACATTTACATCACATATGTAGTTGTTTACATTTAATTTACATATGTAGTTGTTTACATTTACATCACATATGTAGTTGTTTACGTTTAATTTACATATGTAGTTGTTTACATTTACTTCACATATGTAGTTGTTTACATTTACTTCTCATATGTAGTTGTTTACATTTACTTCACATATGTAGTTGTTTACATTTACTTCACATGTGTAGTTGTTTACATTTACATCACATATGTAGTTGTTTACATTTACTTCACATATGTAGTTGTTTACATTTACTTCACATATGTAGTTGTTTACATTTAATTTACATATGTAGTTGTTTACATTTACTTCACATATGTAGTTGTTTACATTTACTTCACATATGTAGTTGTTTACATTTACTTCACATGTGTAGTTGTTTACATTTAATTTACATATGTAGTTGTTTACATTTACATCACATATGCAGTTGTTTACATTTACTTCACATATGTAGTTGTTTACATTTACTTCACATATGTAGTTGTTTACATTTACTTCACATGTGTAGTTGTTTACATTTAATTTACATATGTAGTTGTTTACATTTACATCACATATGTAGTTGTTTACATTTACTTCACATATGTAGTTGTTTAAATTTACTTCACATGTGTAGTTGTTTACATTTACTTCACATATGTAGTTGTTTACATTTACCTCACATATGTAAAGGACAACATTTGGGACACAATCTAATCAAGATTGTGATTCTTCAGGTTCAGGATCCATTCTTTCAATATTTTATTTCATACGATGGAAGTTCCATTTATGAACTTATTGGTTCCTGAACAGAGTTTGTACATTAAAAAGTTTGTATAGCGAAGCAGATTTCTTCATAGGGAACAATGTAAATAGGAATAATTGGTTCCATATTTTGGTGAAGCTTTGTAGACTTTGAACTCAGACATAAAGTGCGACACAGTACTGTGGCCAAAACAACAACAACGGCAAGCTGAACTGTCATGTATGCGCTGCTTTCCCAACTGGCAGAAGTCACTTTGGTGGCCTCACAAACGATCAGAAACGACAACAATGCTTAACTTTAACAACCCCATTGCTACAGTAACAAACATTTAACAAAGTCAAATAAAGTGTGTAAGTCTGCTCTGGCGTATTTTCCCAGAAAAGTCTGGTCTCATCACAATTAAAACTTGCTGTGGTTGATTCCTCCATACTTGTGAGCGCCATCAATGTACTTGTTTTTTTGTAACTCCTTTCTACGCCGGCACGTTCTCTTTGTTGAGTCTTTGCACTCGGGGAACACTCTTAGCTTGAAGACTGAGTCCATTGTTTGACTTCTTTGCTGAAACCTTCTTGTGATTTGAAGCCACTTGGCGATATGCTAAAGGCGTTAAGTGTTGCACGTGTGGGAGTAGTATTAATCAAAGTGTTGGATATCAACATTTTCCCAGCCTGTCGTTACGGTCCACGTGCATGAGGCACTAGCGAGGTGGTGACCCAGCAGATATTATTTCCCTCTTCGCTCTCTTCCTGTTTATGCAGAGTGGGCGTGGCCGGCAGTGATCCGCAGCTCCAGTCCACTTTTGTTTACCTCACAGCTTTTTACCCTTTTGTGTGTGTACACCCCCCCCCCCCCCCCAACCCCCCCGCCTTGCATGGCCGCCCCTGAATGGAGATCAGTTTGGCGAGTCTTTCAACACAACTTAGTCCTCAGTCTGCCGCTTCAGCCTCCATTGAAAAGACGTTTGTGTGCGAGCAGGAGACTTTTCAGTCTCCAGGAGCAGGAAGTGCTGCTTGGTTGCGAGTACAAAGCCTGCACCTGTGTGTGAAGAAAGGTCCTTCACAATAAGAGCGGCGGGGGGAAATATATATATATATACATCCTGATGTGTCGCATGAAATCTAGCTGTGCAAAATGTTAGTGAAGTGTGCAGAATTCATGTGGTTACTTTTAGTAGTAATCTGATTACTCGGATGTAACGCAGTTAGTCTGATGTAACGTGACAGAAGTTACATGCAGGAAGTCACTTTTTACCAATCAAAGTAAAATAGAAGGAGGCAACATCCAGAGGTGGGTAGTAACGTGCTACATTTACTCCGTTACATCTACTTGAGTAACTTTTGGGATAAATTGTACTTCTAAGAGTAGTTTTAATGCAACATACTTTTACTTTTACTTGAGTATATTTATAGAGAAGAAACGCTACTTTTACTCCGCTACTTTTATCTACATTCAGCTCGCTACTCGCTACTAATTTTTATCCATCTGTTAATGCACGCTTTGTTTGTTTTGGTCTGTCAGACAGACCTTCATAGTGCCTGCGTTTCAACAAATACAGTCACTGGTGACGTTCACTCCGTTCCACCAATCAGATGCAGTCACTGGTGACGTTGGACCAATCAAACAGAGCCAGGGGTCACATGACCTGACTTAAACAAGTTGAAAAACTTATTGGGGTGTTACCATTTAGTGGTCAATTGTACGGAATATGTACTGTACTGTGCAATCTACTAATAAAAGTTCCAATCAATCAATCAAAAGTGTGAAGGAAAAAAGACCTTTTTTTATTTCAACCGTACATCCCGTCAAAAGCCTAAAGACTGACTGCACAGTTCCTGTCTTCACAATAAAAGTGCCGCTCCATCGCGCCTGCGCTTTCAAAACAAGAGTCTCCGAAAGCCAGCGCAAACAAGCTAGCAAGCTACGGAGTTTGCCGCCAATGTATTTCTTGTAAAGTGTATAAAAACGAATATGGAAGCTGGACAAATAAGATGCCAAAAACCAACCACTTTCATGTGGTATTAGACAGAAAGGAGGAACTTTTTTTCTCCTCCATTTGAAAACGTGGACGTTATCATCACTACTGTCTGATTACAATCAATGCAAGTCATCAGAATCAGGTAATACACCAACTTATATTCTTGTTTTCATGAAAGAAAGGAATCTATATGTGTTAAACATGCATGTATATTCATTAAAACACCTTTAACTTGTAAACAAAAACGGCAAAAAAAATAAATATAAATTATATACTGTAATATATATATATATATATATATATATATATATATATATATATATATATATATATATATATATATATATATATATATATATATATATATATATGATATGATATGAGTGTGTATTTACTCATCAGTTACTCAGTACTTGAGTAGTTTTTTCACAACATACTTTTTACTTTTACTCAAGTAAATATTTGGGTGACTACTCCTTACTTTTACTTGAGTAATAAATCTCTAAAGTAACAGTACTCTTACTTGAGTACAATTTCTGGCTACTCTACCCACCTCTGGCAACATCACACAGCAAATAATGTCATACACACTACAACTACTACTACTACTACTACTATTACTACTACTACTACTACTACTACTATTAGAAATACTACTACTACTATTACTACTACTCAGGGGCGCCGAAAAGGGGGGGGTAAAGGAGACGGATTCTAGGGGCCCATGATGGAGGGGGGCCCAGGGAGGCCCCTAATGATGATGAAATTATAATACAGAAAAAATAATGACACTGTGTTGGGGGCCCTGTAAAGATTCTTTTCATGGGGCCCAAAATCCCTAGCGGCACCCCTGCTACTACTACTACTACTACTACTATTACTACTACTATTAGAAATACTACTACTACTACTACTGCTACTAATACTACTACTACTACAAACCTACTCAGTGGCCGAGTGGTTAGAGTGTCCGCCCTGAGATGGCTAGGTTGTGAGACTATAAAAATGTGAGCCATTACCTCCCTGCTCGGCACTCAGCATCAAATAAATAGTTGACAGAATATTCAGATTATTTGAAACTGGAGCTTTTATTGACCTGACCTCGAATAAGTGGAAGAAGATGGATGGATGGATGGAATATTAATAAATAGATTCTTTTTAGGTGTAGAATTTGTGTGAATGTTTGGACATTCACACAATAATAATAATAATAATAATAATAATTGATTACATTTATTAAATAGTATTTAATTACATTTTTGGAAAGTAAACAAGTAACTATAATGCATTACATTTTGAAGATCCTAAAAATAGAAGACTGTCAGGGATGAAGCTAATAATTATTTCTCTTCTTCTCCAAAAGACAAACAACGAGCGTTCTTGTCTTCCTTTTTCTCTCCACTGGAACAAAGTGAACGACGGCGTGTGAAGAGAAGGATTTGTTGTGCTGAATGGCCTCGCTCACGCTGCTCATTGCCAGATCGATGGCTTGCAGTTGTTTGCGTTTACATTGCGTTCGTCTCCTTCACGTCTACTGGACGCTTTTTTCTTAGCCAGGTAGTGAGGATGAGAGCCAGCAGGCCCAGCAGGGGGCCACACCAGAGGAGGGCCACACCAGCAGGGAACTGACAGATTAGCCACAAGCGCTTTAGCATTATCCACTTATGCAACTCTCTGCTAAAGTGTAGCAGGCTTAGCATTAGCAGTTAGCATTAGCAATATCAAATATGTATTTATCATGCTGAATATTTTTACTACTTTCTGTCTGAAAATGATTGGCACAAACCTGATGATCTAACATCCATTTTGGCAAATATTCACAGCTGCACTGAGTTTGAATTATTTCCCCAAATAAATACAATCACGACTAGACAATAAAGACACGTAAACCGTAAAATACTCTAAAATAATGACCTATAAGGAAAACCAAGTTTTAAATAATAAACTGAACACAATTAAACTATAGTTCATATTTTAAATAATCATCAGTTCAACAAACTATTATTATTATTTTACATTTTTATTGCATTGACCTTATATTTCATTTTAGCACATTACACCGTTTATACAAATGTTGGATTGTATATGCATATATATATGTATATGTATATATATATATATATATATATATATATATATATATATATATATATATATATATATATATATATATATATATATATATATATATATATATATATATATATATATATATATATATATGGATTCTTGTGTGCTGATATTTTATATATGAATGTGCAGGATCAGCATATTTGATAATAATAATAATAATGCCAGTTCATGTTATGTATATAATGCTTCAAAATCACTTCACATAATCCAAAGAAAATAATGTCTTAATCACAAAAGGACATGCAGTACAATGATCCATCCATCCATCCGGGGTCACGGGGGCAGCAGCCTAAGCAGAGAAGCCCAGACCTATACTCCCATTCAGTGTGTTAATCATTGATATTTGGTGAGGTGAGAAAGATTGTAATTAGTGCTGAGTAGTCACCTTCCTCACAAGTGGACAATGCTGGTGAAAAGTGCTGAGCGTGCACCTTGTGTGAAAAACACAACAGGCCATCCATCAACTCTTTTGTCCTCCAACCCGTGGCCAGATAAGGTCTGGTGGAGGAGTAACCTTCTTTTGGGGAAGAAAAGAACATGATTAGCATCTTCATTTCAGCAACATTTTTCACTGCCCGTCTAAATAAACACTTTTTGTCAGCCAATCAACTTTCTTTCTTCTTCTTTTTCCTGCCGCCTGCTTTTTGTCACTTTGGTGCACGCACACACACACACCTGCTCTCATAAAATATAAATATTATATGCTTACTATGCTAGAATGCTACTTAGTTTGTTCTCATACCTTTTCTTTTATGCCTTTAGACTTAGACAAACTTTAATGATCCTCGAAGGAAATTGTTCAGAAATTTGGGGGCTTGTCCGGGATATATTCAATACACGGTATTTTTATTATGTCATCCATCGTTCATTGTTGCGGTTTATATCTATGTACTTTTTTGTGGAAAACAAATGTATATATAATATATATATATATCATTTTGTATTGTTTAAATTATATGCAGATATCATTTAATTTTGTTGGGTTTTAAAGACAAAGCTTTGTGTAGTTATTACTCATCTTTTTTGCCGTTTTCCCAATTTTGTTGTTGTTTGTAATGTGTCGAGGGCCAATGACAATCGAGTCGAGGGCCACAGATGGCCCCTGTGTCGCACTTTGGGCACACCGGCTGTAGAAGCGAACTGTTTATGGCCACTATAGTCTTAGTACTGCAGTATATTTGTTCATCCTATGGTTACATAATAGACGTGAGTTGTCTTAAGTCGGGTTGTAGTAAAATCAGCTGTTCACCTGGCGGGTGATGAAGAGGAGATGAACGGGGAAGTCCTTCTTTAGCTGCCGCATCGTTTTATCATACTTTACTGCCTTTGCACATGTCAATGTTTACTTTTGTATGCACAATAAATCAACACAAAATCAGTACTTTGGAGCAATGTTCACGGACTATATGACTATACTAGCATGCTGTTTATAGTTTGTTCTTTTACCTTTTCTTTTCTGCCCTAATGATAATTGTGTTATAAATATTCAATATACATTATACAATACAAAATATATAAAATAAAATACACATTACACTTTTAGTGCACACACACACACACACACCTGCTATCATAAAATGTAAATGTTATATACTTACTATGCTAGCATGCTGCTTAGTTTGTTCTTATACCTTTTCTTTTCTGCCTTTATTGATATTTGTCTAATAAATATTTTATATATTGTATTTTTATTATAGTTTTGTCATCCATCGTAGATTGTTGCAGTTTGTATGTATGTATTTTTTTGTGGAAAAAAAAGTATATATATATATATATATTTTGTTTTGTTTAAATTATATGCATATATCATTTTATTTTGTTGTGTTTTAAAGACAAAGCTTTGTGTCGTTATCTTTTGTCTTTTTTTGCCGTTTTTTTCCAATTTTTCGTTTTTTGTAATGTGCCTAGAGCCAATGACAATCGAGTCAAGGGCCACATATGGCCCCTGTGTCTCACTTTGGGCATACCGGCAGTAGAAGTTAACTGTTTATATAGTCTTAATACTGTAGTATATTTGTTCAGCTATTCAAATCAGCTGTATATATATATATATATATATATATATATATATATATATATATATATATATATATATATATATATATATATATATATATATATATATATATATATATATATATATATATATATATATATATATATGTAGTGTAAATATACAAAGAGAAAATGAACAGGGAAGTCCTTCTTTAGCTGCCGCATTGTTTTATTATACATTACTGCCTTTGCACAAGTCAATGTTTAGTTTGGTATGCACAATAAATCAACACCAAATCTGTACTTTGGAGCAATGTTCACGGTTTCCAGTATTCGTCTGGTTGGTTAGTTAGGGTTTGGAGCCCTGATCTCCATCATTTTCCCCCTACACACGGTCACTACGTTGTTGTCTCAGCTCATTCTTACAACCATTCATGCTTTTCTCTGCACAAAGTCTTTTTCTTCCTCTTCCTGGACTTTCCATCATCCATTATGGAAACTGGTAGACCATCACTGATGTCAGGTATCCACTTGTCAAAGTCAGGAGAGAAAAATACTATCAATAAGTGTGGCACAGTGACTTGTGTTTGTAAAGTCATCAATAGTCTTACTGGGGTTCTACGTTGAAGTCACCACACAAGACATGAACTCAGTAAATGTTGCCTTCATCAAACCTTTCCACAGGTCACTTCATGTTCTCCATATGCAGGTGATTATTATGTGCAGATGATTATTCATATGTGTCACACCGCGGTGAGGGATGTCTTGTCTTGGTTTTTTCTGTCTTGTGATGTGCATGTTTTAGTTTGAAAAGTAACCCTCCTCTGGTTTCTGGTCACTTGCCCTTCCTTTTGTGTCATCAGTCTGACATCATCCCGGTTCCCTGATTGTTTCCACCTGTTCCCTATTACCTTCATGTGTCTTATAAGCCCACTCCTCCCTTTGTTCTGTGCCAGATTGTTTCGTTTATTCGTGCTCTCTAGCATCCATGTCCATGTCCATGTCCATGCCTTGTCTTGTCTTGCCTTGCCTCGTCTTGTGCTTATGTTCCTTGATCCTGAATCCCTTCGTTGCTATTTTGAGTTTTCCTTTCTTTCTCCTCAGCAGAGTGATTTTTTGTTATTTAGTTTATTCAGCCGAAGTGGTGAGTTTCAGTTATTTTTCATTCTTTCCTCAAATTTTTGAGTGACAATTTTTGTTAAAACTTTATTAGATTAGATAGTGTAGAATTTTTCATAGCTGTTGTTTCTTCCTCCTGTTGGAGCGTTTTTTGTTTATACATTTTATAGCATATACGGCGCCAATTATAGTTCATCTTTGCTTTTGTGTTTTCCTCTGTTCGGAGTGATTCTTGGTTGTTCCTATTTTTTTTTGGAACCTTTTTTGGCGATTAGTTTTTGGTTAAAATAGATATTGTATTCCTTGACTTTGGAGGTGAAAGGAAGCTGTCAAAATAAAAGCCTGTCTAAGTTCCCTACTCTGCATCTGAGTCCTATCCTTTTTACCAAGCCTGACAGTAAAACCAAGACAAGACATGACAATATGCAGATGATTATTTATATGCAGATGATTATTATGTGCAGATAATTATTTATATGCAGATGATTATTATGTGCAGATAATTATTTATATGCAGATGATTATTTATATGCAGATGATTATTATGTGCAGTTAATTATTTATATGCAGATGTTTATTTATATGCAGATGATTATTTATATGCAGATGATTATTATGTGCAGATAATTATTTATATGCAGATGATTATTTATATGCAGATGATTATTATGTGCAGTTAATTATTTATATGCAGATGTTTATTTATATGCAGATGATTATTTATATGCAGATGATTATTTATATGCAGATGATTATTATGTGCAGATAATTATTTATATGCAGATGATTATGTGCAGATAATTATTTATATGCAGTTCATTATTTATATGCAGATGATTATTTATATGCAGATAATTATTTATATGCAGATGATTATTATGTGCAGTTAATTATTTATATGCAGATGTTTATTTATATGCAGATGATTATTTATATGCAGATGATTGTTATGTGCAGTTCATTATTTATATGCAGATGTTTATTTATATGCAGATGATTATTATGTGCAGATAATTATTTATATGCAGATAATTATTTATATGCAGATGATTATTTATATGCAGATAATTATTTATATGCAGATGATTATTATGTGCAGATAATTATTTATATGCAGATAATTATTTATATGCAGATGATTATTATGTGCAGATGATTATTTATATGCAGATTATTAATACAACCATCCATTATCTACCGCTTATGGATGTATGGATAATACAGTTTTGCTTGTTTCATGAGTCATGACACATCTTAAAGCTTCTACATTCTACAATATTATCGAGAGCAAACGTCATGTTTGTATTGCAAGTTGGTCGTCACCTAAGTTGGTTTAGTTCGGGGGTCGGCAACTCGCGGCTTTAGAGCCACATGTGGCTCTTTAGCGCCGCCCTGGTGGCTCTCTGGAGCTTTTTCAAAAATGTATGAAAAATGGAAAAAGATGAGGGCAAAAAAATATATTTTTTGTTTTAATATGGTTTCTGTAGGAGGAAAAACATGACACAAACCTCCCTAATTGTTATAAAGCACACTGTTTATATTAAACATGCTTCACTGATTCCAGTATTTGGGGAGCGCCGTTTTGTCCTACTAATTTTGGCGGTCCTTGAACTCACCTTAGTTTGTTAACATGTATAACTTTCTAGGACGTGTTTTATGCCACTTCTTTTTCTTTCTCATTTTGTCCACCACACTTTTAACGTTGTGCATGAATCCACAAAGGTGAGTTTTGTTGATGTTATTGACTTGTGTGGAGTGCTAATCAGACATATTTGGTCACTGCATGACTGCAAGCTAATCGATGCTAACATGCTATTTAGGCTAGCTATATGTACATATTGCATCATTATGCCTCATTTGTAGCTATATTTGAGCTCATTTAGTTTCCTTTAAGTCCTCTTAATTCAATTTATATCTCATGACACACTATCTGTATGTAATATGGCTTTTCATTGTTTGCGGCTCCAGACAGATTTGTTTTTGTATTTTTGGTCCAATATGGCTCTTTCAACATTTTGGGTTGCCGACCCCTGCTCTAGTTGATGTGATTTTTGTTCGTATTCTTCCAGTTTCCTTCTTCATCATCAATCATGTTTCTGAGACAGCCATCTCTTCGGTTGTTGAATTGTCCCCAAACATCTTTCAAGTTGTTGTCATTGAATACACACTTTCGTGTTACCATGGCAACGTTATTCACGAAAAACAAAAAAAAATGGGCCTATTGATTAGGTACGGCGCTTTGGTCTAATACGAGACGAAGCGGCCAACGAACCCCCACATATGTTATACCGTCAGGAAGGTCTACTTTCCAGCTGTGGATGCATCTTAAATTAGGAACATTTCAGCATGCTACTTATTTAGGCTAACTCTGTGGCTCATTTTTTCCCGTTACACCTAAATCTTACGGATTCAGACCCTCGGCACCATCTAATAAGTCCGGTGACCCCCGGCCAGAAGTCCAGGGCACAGGTAGCAGGCCCATCAACATTTACGAGGGAATGTTGTAGTTTATTTTGACATGACTGGACAATTAGTTTGCTTTAATGAAATGTTTTTAATACTATGCTTTTTTTAAACAGCTCAACACAAAAAGGACTTAAACATTCTTTTAAAAAAGATGTTGGTGTCTTGCCAGGTTTTGCATTTTATAGGAATACAGAATTGGCATTCTTGCTGTAGGAGCACTTGCATTCAGAGGAGGAGCTACACTTCCATGTTTTTATTCCAGTTTTACGCTTTGTTAACACAAAATAAGGATTGTTTGGATCTCACTTTGATGGTCAAAGATGTTTGCTCATGTGATCTGTGATATTTCTACCTGAATGAATATTCTCTTATTGCACAAGAATAAATATTCTCTTATTGCACAAGAATAAATATTCTCTTATTGCACAAGAATAAATATTCTCTTATTGCACAAGAATAAATATTCTCTTATTGCACAAGAATAAATATTCTCTTATTGCACAAGAATAAATATTCTCTTTTTGCACAAGAATAAATATTCTCTTATTGCACAAGAATAAATATTCTCTTTTTGCGCAAGAATAAATATTCTCTTATTGCACAAGAATAAATATTCTCTTATTGCACAAGAATAAATATTCTCTTATTGCACAAGAATAAATATTCTCTTATTGCACAAGAATAAATATTCTCTTATTGCACAAGAATAAATATTCTCTTATTGCACAAGAATAAATATTCTCTTTTTGCACAAGAATAAATATTCTCTTATTGCACAAGAATAAATATTCTCTTATTGCACAAGAATAAATATTCTCTTATTGCACAAGAATAAATATTCTCTTATTGCACAAGAATAAATATTCTCTTATTGCACAAGAATAAATATTCTCTTTTTGCACAAGAATAAATATTCTCTTTTTGCACAAGAATAAATATTCTCTTATTGCACAAGAATAAATATTCTCTTATTGCACAAGAATAAATATTCTCTTTTTGCGCAAGAATAAATATTCTCTTATTGCACAAGAATAAATATTCTCTTATTGCACAAGAATAAATATTCTCTTTTTGCACAAGAATAAATATTCTCTTTTTGCACAAGAATAAATATTCTCTTATTGCACAAGAATAAATATTCTCTTTTTGCGCAAGAATAAATATTCTCTTTTTGCGCAAGAATAAATATTCTCTTTTTGTACAAGAATAAATATTCTCTTTTTGCACAAGAATAAATATTGCCTTATTGCACAAGAATAAATATTCTCTTTTTGCACAAGAATGGATGCACAAGAATAAATATTCTCTTATTGCACAAGAATAAATATTCTCTTATTGCACAAGAATAAATATTCTCTTATTGCACAAGAATAAATATTCTCTTATTGCACAAGAATAAATATTCTCTTTTTGCACAAGAATAAATATTCTCTTATTGCACAAGAATAAATATTCTCTTATTGCACAAGAATAAATATTCTCTTATTGCACAAGAATAAATATTCTCTTATTGCACAAGAATAAATATTCTCTTATTGCACAAGAATAAATATTCTCTTATTGCACAAGAATAAATATTCTCTTTTTGCACAAGAATAAATATTCTCTTTTTGCACAAGAATAAATATTCTCTTTTTTTCGCAAGAATAAATATTCTCTTATTGCACAAGAATAAATATTCTCTTTTTGCACAAGAATAAATATTCTCTTATTGCACAAGAATAAATATTCTCTTTTTGCACAAGTTAATGGAATTGAAATCTGTGCATGACAATGTTTTCAACTTCTCTATTTATGAACACAGTTTATCATTCTGGAAGTGAGGAGTATCGGGAACATCCCTTTTAGTTTTCTTATGGACTTTCAGCCAAAAACAGTTTTGGCGTGAAAAGAATACGCTTTAGAAGCATTGTGCAAACTGTAGCTAGCTGACATTAGCATGTTGTTGAGCGCTAACAAAAGCGGTCTGAGCGCCATCAGGGACGTGGGACAGATGAAGACCTCCCGCTGTTGCAAAGTGGGCGGAGTCCTGCGCCCCCGCCTGGCCCCGACCCTCACAAGTCTCCGCCCCCTCATTAATCACTGCGTCTTGTCAGCTGTCAGTGACAACACAAACGACACAATGTTGCTTTGCAGGCACACTTTCTAGTGCAGCAAAATCATCTGAAATAAAAACTTTGCATTTTCTCCTTTTAGTCCTCAATAAAACACGCCAAGCTTTTTTCTCATCGCATGCGACCAACTTCCTGTTAGCGCTCTTTCACGTCGCAACCTCTTTATGTTCTGTATGGAGATATGTTTCTATTAGGCATTTATTATTTATATTATTATTATTTTAACCTGTTTCTGTTTTTAGATATGTTTCTATTAGGCATTTATTATTTATATTATTATTATTATTATTATTATTTTAATCTGTTCATGTTTTATGTGTTTTTATTAGGCATAGATTTAACTTGTTATTATTATTATTATTATTATTATTATTATTATTATTATTATTGTAACCTGTTTATGTTTTTAGATATGTTTCTATTAGGCATTTAATATTTGTATTATTATTATTATTATTATTATTTTAATCTGTTCATGTTTCATGTGTTTTTATAAGGCATGGATTTAACTTATTTTTATTATTATTATTATTATTATTATTATTATTATTATTATTATTATTATTATTATTATTATTATTATTTTAACCTGTTTCTGTTTTTAGATTTGTTTCTATTAGGCATGTATTATTTATATTATTATTATTATTATTATTATTATTATTATTATTATTATTATTATTTTAACCTGTTTATGTTTTTAGATATGTTTTTATTAGGAATGTATTATTATTAATATTATTATTATTAATATTATTATTATTATTATTATTATTATTATTTTAATCTGTTCATGTTTTATATGTGTCTTTATTAGGCATAGATTTAACTTGTTATTATTATTATTATTATTATTCTTATTATTATTATTTAAACTGTTTATTTTTTTGGATGTGTTTCTATTAGGCATATATTTAACTTATTATTATTATTATTATTATTGTGAGTATTGATATTTTAATCTCTTTATGTTTGTAGATATGTTTCTATTGGTCACCGATTGATTATTATTATTATTATTATTATTATTATTTAAACTGTTTATATTTTTGGATGTGTTTCTATTAGGCATATATTTAACTTATTATTATTATTATTATTATTATTATTGTGAGTATTGATATTTTAATCTCTTTATGTTTGTACATATGTTTCTATTGGTCACCGATTGATTATTATTATTATTATTATTATTATTATTATAATGATGATGATGATGATGATGATTTAATGTTATTTTAATACATATGTTTCTATTAGTCACTGTCATGTCTTTTGATCATGTTTTGTTTGGCTATGTTCTGTTGGTTTTTGGACTCTTTTAGTTGCTGTTTTTTCACTACCTTGTTTTGTTTCCATGACAACTCATTGGTTTCACCTGACTCATTTGGACTCACGCACCTGTTTTCAATTATGAAGAGACTATTTAAGCCTGTCATTGTCTGTTGGTCGTTGTGGTGTCATCACTCTCACTCTGCTCATGCTGTCATAGTTCATGCTGTCATAGTTCATGCTGTCATAGTTCATGCTGTTATAGTTCATGCTGTCATAGTTCATGCTGTCATAGTTCATGCTGTCATAGTTCATGCTGTTATTGTTCATGCTGTCATAGTTCATGCTGTCATAGTTAATGCTGTTATTGTTCATGCTGTTATTGTTCATGCTGTCATAGTTCATGCTGCTCTTTTCTTGCCACGTGAGTTTTTGTTTATTCGTGTCACAGTAAGTGTTTTTGTTTCGTGCCCATAGTCTGCCTAAGTTCTAGTTTTTGTTTCCTTAGTCAAGTTGTGTCTCCACCTTTTGTTTGCACTTTTATGGTATCATTAAAACATGTATTTACCTTCACGCCATGTCCGATCCACTTCTTTTGCATCTCGGGAAAACAATCCTGGCAGGAAACTGCTCCATAGTCCAAGTCTTGACAGTCACAAAGTTATTGTTGTGTTATTCAAATCTAGTTTTGTTTGTCGACATGTTTCTATCTATGACAAATCATAAAACTCTTTCAAAATCACAAACATCAAATATATATTGTGGATAAAAAAGGAAGTCCAGTTGTAACAGTTTTGAACTGCAGGATGATTAGTTTAGGCAAGTTCCAAATGTAAAAATGTTTATGACGACATCTTAAATATGTTTTACAATCAAAAAGGTTTTCACAACAAAAAGTATCAATTTGTAATTATGTTTTAAATATGTTTTAGTTATCAATCAAACACAGAGGATAAAAGTAAATGTATTTGTGTGACAGAGGCTCTGAGACGTGTGAGTCATGGAGGTGAAGGAGCGCCGACCTTACCGCTCGCTGACGGCGAGACAGGACGCCGAGCGCCGCTACACCAGCTCCTCGGCCGACAGCGAGGACGGCAGAGCCAACTCCAAGTCCTACAGTTCCACCGAGACCCTCAAGGCCTTCGACCACGACTCCAGGGTCAACTACGGCAGCCGGGTCAAGGACCTGGTGCACCACGAGGTGGACGAGTACGGCCGGCAAGGTTTGTTGTGGTCCTGACCCTCATGTAACATGTCCATTAGGGAGGACGTCATGTAACACGTCCATTAAGGAGGACGTCATGTAACACGTCCATTAGGGAGGACGTCATGTAACATGTCCATTAGGGAGGACGTCATGTAACACGTCCATTAGGGAGGACGTCATGTAACATGTCCATTAGGGAGGACGTCATGTAACACGTCCATTAGGGAGGATGTCATGTAACACATCCATTAGGGAGGACATCATGTAACATGTCCATTAGGGAGGACGTCATGTAACACGTCCATTATAAAGGACATTATGTAACATGTTCATTATAAAGGACATCATGTAACATGTCCATTAGGGAGGATGTCATGTAACACGTCCATTAGGGAGGACGTCATGTAACATGTCCATTATAAAGGACATTATGTAACATGTTCATTATAAAGGACATCATGTAACATGTCCATTAGGGAGGATGTCATGTAACATGTCCATTAGAGAGGACGTCATGTAACATGTCCATTAGGGAGGACGTCATGTAACACGTCCATTAGGGAGGACGTCATGTAACATGTCCATTAGGGAGGACGTCATGTAACATGTCCATTAGGGAGGACGTCATGTAACACGTCCATTAGGGAGGACGTCATGTAACATGTCCATTAGGGAGGATGTCATGTAACATGTCCATTAGGGAGGACGTCATGTAACATGTCCATTAGGGAGGATGTCATGTAACATGTCCATTAGGGAGGACGTCATGTAACATGTCCATTAGGGAGGATGTCATGTAACACGTCCATTAGGGAGGACGTCATGTGACATGTCCATTAGGGAGGACGTCATGTAACACGTCCATTAGGGAGGACGTCATGTAACATGTCCATTAGGGAGGATGTCATGTAACATGTCCATTAGGGAGGATGTCATGTAACATGTCCATTAGGGAGGATGTCATGTAACATGTCCATTAGGGAGGACGTCATGTAACATGTCCATTAGGGAGGATGTCATGTAACATGTCCATTAGGGAGGATGTCATGTAACACGTCCATTAGGGAGGACGTCATGTAACATATCCATTAGGGAGGATGTCATGTAACATGTCCATTAGGGAGGATGTCATGTAACATGTCCATTAGGGAGGATGTCATGTAACATGTCCATTAGGGAGGACGTCATGTAACATGTCCATTAGGGAGGACGTCATGTAACATGTCCATTAGGGAGGACGTCATGTAACATGTCCATTAGGGAGGATGTCATGTAACATGTCCATTAGGGAGGATGTCATGTAACACGTCCATTAGGGAGGACGTCATGTAACATGTCCATTAGGGAGGATGTCATGTAACACGTCCATTAGGGAGGATGTCATGTAACATGTCCATTAGGGAGGATGTCATGTAACATGTCCATTAGGGAGGATGTCATGTAACACGTCCATTAGGGAGGATGTCATGTAACATGTCCATTAGGGAGGATGTCATGTAACACGTCCATTAGGGAGGACGTCATGTAACATGTCCATTAGGGAGGATGTCATGTAACACGTCCATTAGGGAGGACGTCATGTAACATGTCCATTAGGGAGGATGTCATGTAACATGTCCATTAGGGAGGATGTCATGTAACATGTCCATTAGGGAGGACGTCATGTAACATGTCCATTAGGGAGGATGTCGTGTAACACGTCCATTAGGGAGGACGTCATGTAACATGTCCATTAGGGAGGATGTCGTGTAACACGTCCATTAGGGAGGACGTCATGTAACATGTCCATTAGGGAGGACGTCATGTAACATGTCCATTAGGGAGGATGTCGTGTAACACGTCCATTAGGGAGGACGTCATGTAACACGTCCATTAGGGAGGACGTCATGTAACATGTCCATTAGGGAGGATGTCATGTAACATGTCCATTAGGGAGGACGTCATGTAACATGTCCATTAGGGAGGATGTCATGTAACATGTCCATTAGGGAGGACGTCATGTAACATGTCCATTAGGGAGGATGTCATGTAACACGTCCATTAGGGAGGACGTCATGTAACACGTCCATTAGGGAGGATGTCATGTAACACGTCCATTAGGGAGGACGTCATGTAACACGTCCATTAGGGAGGACGTCATGTAACATGTCCATTAGGGAGGATGTCATGTAACACGTCCATTAGGGAGGACGTCATGTAACATGTCCATTAGGGAGGATGTCATGTAACATGTCCATTAGGGAGGATGTCATGTAACATGTCCATTAGGGAGGATGTCATGTAACATGTCCATTAGGGAGGACGTCATGTAACATGTCCATTAGGGAGGATGTCATGTAACACGTCCATTAGGGAGGACGTCATGTAACATGTCCATTAGGGAGGATGTCATGTAACATGTCCATTAGGGAGGATGTCATGTAACATGTCCATTAGGGAGGATGTCATGTAACATGTCCATTAGGGAGGACGTCATGTAACATGTCCATTAGGGAGGACGTCATGTAACATGTCCATTAGGGAGGACGTCATGTAACATGTCCATTAGGGAGGATGTCATGTAACATGTCCATTAGGGAGGATGTCATGTAACATGTCCATTAGGGAGGACGTCATGTAACATGTCCATTAGGGAGGACGTCATGTAACATGTCCATTAGGGAGGACGTCATGTAACATGTCCATTAGGGAGGATGTCATGTAACACGTCCATTAGGGAGGATGTCATGTAACATGTCCATTAGGGAGGATGTCATGTAACACGTCCATTAGGGAGGACGTCATGTAACATGTCCATTAGGGAGGATGTCATGTAACACGTCCATTAGGGAGGACGTCATGTAACATGTCCATTAGGGAGGATGTCATGTAACATGTCCATTAGGGAGGACGTCATGTAACATGTCCATTATAAAGGACATTATGTAACATGTTCATTATAAAGGACATCATGTAACATATCCATTAGGGAGGACATCATGTAACACGTCCATTATAGAGGACATAATGTAACATGTCCATTAGGGAGGACATCATGTAACATGTCCATTACAAAGTCACCTTGACCTTCCTCAAAGTCACCTTGACCTTCCACAGGTGGCGACTTCTCCTTCCGAGACCTGGGTGTGGGCGAGGCCCTCCCTCACCACGTGAGCTACAGGGGCGAGCTAGGCATGCCGCACCGTGACTACTCTATCAGCGCGGGCTCCGACACGGAGACGGACGGCGTCATGTCGCCCGAGCACGCCGTCAGGCTGTGGGGGCGGAGCAACACCAAGTCGGGTCGCAGCTCGTGTCTCTCCAGTCGGGCCAACTCCAACCTGACACTGACCGACACCGAGCACGAGAACACGGAGAACGGTAAGCTTTCGTGTACGTCTGTGTATGAGGTCATGTTGTAACTTTAGAGTAGTCCGTGTACAGCAAGTATACATGATGCTTTCAATGTCTGGCGTGCACGAGTGCTGATGGGGACTGCGGTTCATCAACACATCAAATCTAAGATAATTGTGTCATGCATGTTAATGGTAGCGTGCATGAGTGCTGCCGGGAGCTGAGGTTAACATGAATGCCAACACAAGATATTAGAGTTTCCACTCCAGCACGGTGGTGGTCGTAACGTGCAGAAGCATTTGTGTCTCCAGGCAAGCATGTTAATGAGAGCGTGCATGAGTGCTGCCAAAAGCTGTGTTTTATTGAATGATGAAATCCAACACAAGTGAATGGCAAGCTCAAGGTGTCTACGCTGGAGCATGGTGGTTGGTGGTGGTGTGCATGAGTGCCGCCAGAAGCTGCGGTTGACTTGAAGATGCATTTCAACACAAGTGAGAAGCAAAATCATTGCGTGTGCACTCGAGCGCGCTGGAAGAAGGTCTTGCTTTCATCATCTTCATGTCCGAGAGGATTAAGGCGGTGTTGCATGATAAATATTTGTATTCACTCTTTGATGGTGAGGTGCAGCACTCGTGCACATGCCTGACTGCAGACACACTTACAGTATCTTACAGTATCTTACAGCATCTTACAGTATCTTACAGTATCTATGAGCACACACTTACAGTATCTTACAGTATGTATGAGCACACACTTACAGTATGTTACAGTATGTTACAGTATCTTACAGTATGTTACAGTATGTTACAGTATGTTACAGTATGTTACAGTATGTTACAGTATGGAGTGAGCACACAATCATTGTGATTGTTCAGATGTTCCTTCACCTGACTTGGTTGGATGTGTGAGGACGTTGGAGGACATTCATGAAGGGATGAAATTATGAAATTATGAAATTATGAAGTGATGGAATGATGAAGTGATGGAATGATGAAGTGATGAAGTGATGGAATGATGAAGTGATGGAATGATGAAGTGATGAAGTGATGGAATGATGAAGTGATGGAATGATCAAGTGATGAAGTGATGGAATGATGAAGTGATGAAGTGATGGAATGATCAAGTGATGGAATGATCAAGTGATGAAGTGATGGGATGATGAAGTGATGGAATGATGAAGTGATGAAGTGATGGAATGATGAAGTGATGGAATGATCAAGTGATGAAGTGATGGAATGATGAAGTGATGGAATGATGAAGTGATGAAGTGATGGAATGATGAAGTGATGGAATGATCAAGTGATGAAGTGATGGAATGATGAAGTTATAGTGATGAAGTGATGAATTGATGGGATGTTGAAGTGATGAAGTGATGGAATGATGAAGTGATGAAGTGATGGAATGATGAAGTGATGGAATGATGAAGTGATGGAATGATGAAGTCATGAAGTGATGGAATGATGAAGTGATGGAATGATGAAGTGATGAAGTGATGGAATGATGAAGTGATGGAATGATGAAGTGATGGAATGATGAAGTAATGAAGTGATGAAGAGATGAAGTGATGGAATGATGAAGTAATGAAGTGATGAAGTGATGGAATGATGAAGTGATGGAATGATGAAGTAATGAAGTGATGAAGAGATGAAGTGATGGAATGATGAAGTGATGGAATGATGAAGTGATGAAGTGATGGAATGATGAAGTGATGGAATGATGAAGTGATGGAATGATGAAGTAATGAAGTGATGAAGAGATGAAGTGATGGAATGATGAAGTAATGAAGTGATGAAGTGATGGAATGATGAAGTGATGGAATGATGAAGTAATGAAGTGATGAAGAGATGAAGTGATGGAATGATGAAGTGATGGAATGATGAAGTGATGAAGTGATGGAATGATGAAGTGATGGAATGATGAAGTGATGGAATGATGAAGTGATGGAATGATGAAGTGATGGAATGATCAAGTGATGAAGTGATGGAATGATGAAGTTATAGTGATGAAGTGATGAATTATAAATGATAAATGGGTTGTACTTGTATAGCGCTTTTCTACCTTCAAGGTACTCAAAGCGCTTTGACACTACTTCCACATTAACCCATTCACACACACATTCACACACTGATGGAGGGAGCTGCCATGCAAGGCGCTAACCAGCAGCCATCAGGAGCAAGGGTGAAGTGTCTTGCTCAGGACACAACGGACATGACGAGGTTGGTACTAGGTGGGGATTGAACCAGGGACCCTTGGGTCGCGCACGGCCACTCTTCCACTGCGCCACGCCGTCCCAATTGATTGAATTGATGGGATGTTGAAGTGATGAAGTGATGGAATGATGAAGTGATGAAGTGATGGAATGATGAAGTGATGGAATGATGAAGTGATGGAATGATGAAGTCATGAAGTGATGGAATGATGAAGTGATGGAATGATGAAGTGATGAAGTGATGGAATGATGAAGTGATGGAATGATGAAGTGATGGAATGATGAAGTAATGAAGTGATGAAGAGATGAAGTGATGGAATGATGAAGTGATGGAATGATGAAGTGATGAAGTGATGGAATGATGAAGTGATGGAATGATGAAGTGATGGAATGATGAAGTGATGAAGTGATGGAATGATGAAGTGATGGAATGATCAAGTGATGAAGTGATGGAATGATGAAGTTATAGTGATGAAGTGATGAATTGATGGGATGTTGAAGTGATGAAGTGATGGAATGATGAAGTGATGAAGTGATGGAATGATGAAGTGATGGAATGATGAAGTGATGAAGTGATGAAGTGATGGAATGATGAAGTGATGGAATGATGAAGTGATGAAGTGATGGAATGATGAAGTGATGGAATGATGAAGTGATGGAATGATGAAGTAATGAAGTGATGGAATGATGAAGTGATGGAATGATCAAGTGATGAAGTGATGGAATGATGAAGTGATGGAATGATGAAGTGATGAAGTGATGGAATGATGAAGTGATGGAATGATCAAGTGATGAAGTGATGGAATGATGAAGTTATAGTGATGAAGTGATGAATTGATGGGATGTTGAAGTGATGAAGTGATGGGATGATGAAGTGATGGAATGATGAAGTGATGAAGTGATGGAATGATGAAGTGATGAAGTGATGGGATGATGAAGTGATGGAATGATGAAGTGATGGAATGATGAAGTGATGGGATGATGAAGTGATGGAATGATGAAGTGATGAAGTGATGGAATGATGAAGTGATGGAATGATCAAGTGATGAAGTGATGGAATGATGAAGTGATGGAATGATGAAGTGATGAAGTGATGGAATGATGAAGTTATAGTGATGAAGTGATGAATTGATGGGATGATGAAGTTATAGTGATGAAGTGATGAATTGATGGGATGATGAAGTTATAGTGATGAAGTGATGAATTGATGGGATGATGAAGTTATAGTGATGAAGTGATGAATTGATGGGATGATGAAGTTATAGTGATGAAGTGATGAATTGATGGGATGATGAAGTTATAGTGATGAAGTGATGAATTGATGGGATGATGAAGTTATAGTGATGAAGTGATGAATTGATGGGATGATGAAGTTATAGTGATGAAGTGATGAATTGATGGGATGTTGAAGTGATGAAGTGATGGGATGATGAAGTGATGGAATGATGAAGTGATGAAGTGATGGAATGATGAAGTGATGGAATGATGAAGTGATGGGATGATGAAGTGATGGAATGATGAAGTGATGAAGTGATAAAGTGATGAAGTGATGAAGTGATGGAATGATGAAGTTATAGTGATGAAGTGATGAATTGATGGGATGTTGAAGTGATGAAGTGATGGGATGATGAAGTGATGGAATGATGAAGTGATGAAGTGATGGAATGATCAAGTGATGAAGTGATGGAATGATGAAGTTATAGTGATGAAGTGATGAATTGATGGGATGATGAAGTTATAGTGATGAAGTGATGAATTGATGGGATGTTGAAGTGATGAAGTGATGGGATGATGAAGTGATGGAATGATGAAGTGATGAAGTGATGGAATGATGAAGTGATGAGATGATGAAGTGATGGAATGATGAAGTGATGAAGTGATGGAATGATGAAGTGATGAAGTGATGGGATGATGAAGTGATGGAATGATGAAGTGATGGAATGATGAAGTGATGGGATGATGAAGTGATGGAATGATGAAGTGATGAAGTGATAAAGTGATGAAGTGATGAAGTGATGGAATGATGAAGTTATAGTGATGAAGTGATGAATTGATGGGATGTTGAAGTGATGAAGTGATGGGATGATGAAGTGATGGAATGATGAAGTGATGAAGTGATGGAATGATCAAGTGATGAAGTGATGGAATGATGAAGTTATAGTGATGAAGTGATGAATTGATGGGATGTTGAAGTGATGAAGTGATGAAGTGATGGGATGATGAAGTGATGAAGGGATGATGAAGTAATGGAATGATGAAATGATGAAGTGATGAAGTGATGAAGGGATGAATAAGTGTGTGTTGGCAGGACTGAAGATAATGTTTCATGTTGGCAGAGGACCAAGAGGTGCAATAAAAGACATCACAACATCATTGTCTGATCTTTAATCACAGGCCTTTTATTTTGAAAGGATGGCTTGCTAGATTGATGTCTGTGAGGCTCAGTGCCAGGAGAACCTTATGTCTCACCTTCTTACCTTTCATACAAGCACTCCTGCACAGGGTGTGATGTCATGTGCGATACAAGCAGCCCGGCACAGTGTTTACTTGTGTGTGACATCATGTGCGATCCAAGCAGAGTGTTTACTTGTGTGTGATATCATGTGCAATACAAGCAGTCCTGTAGAGTGTTTACTTGTGTGTGATATCGTGTGCAATACAAGCAGTCCTGTAGAGTGTTTACTTGTGTGTGATATCATGTGCGATACAAGCAGAGTGTTTACTTGTGTGTGATATCATGTGTGATACAAGCAGTCCTGCAGCTGGACAGACATCTAAATGTCCTCCAATAAACAAACAATGTATTCTATTTTACTAAAGTCATTTACAAAAGGTAAACATGCTAGGCCAGTGGTCCCCAACCACCGGGCCGCAAGCAGGAATAGGATGATGAGATGCAAGCAGGAATAGGATGATGAGATGCAAGCAGGAATAGGATGATGAGATGCAAGCAGGAATAGAATGATGAGATGCAAGCAGGAATAGGATGATGAGATGCAAGCAGGAATAGGATGATGAGATGCAAGCAGGAATAGGATGATGAGATGCAAGCAGGAATAGGATGATGAGATGCAAGCAGGAATAGGATGATGAGATGCAAGCAGGAATAGGATGATGAGATGCAAGCAGGAATAGGATGATGAGATGCAAGCAGGAATAGAATGATGAGATGCAAGCAGGAATAGGATGATGAGATGCAAGCAGGAATAGGATGATGAGATGCAAGCAGGAATAGGATGATGAGATGCAAGCAGGAATAGGATGATGAGATGCAAGCAGGAATAGGATGATGAGATGCAAGCAGGAATAGGATGATGAGATGCACGCTCACATGGTCACAGAGGAAGAAAAGAAGACGCCATGACCTCCACAAGGACGTTTAAAAGGGCGTTAAAATGATTTTCAAAATAAGAGCTGACTTCCTCACCTTCTCCTGGCATGAAACACTTGTGATGCAGGAGCGTGTTGAAAGATTGAGGTTAGACTGTGACAGGAGTCTTTGAACGCAGCACGCCGTGGTGACAGGAGTCTTTGAACGCAGCACGCCACTGTGGAGTGTCGGCGAGGGACCGCAGCCCCCCCCCCCACCCCCCCACCATCTTTGAAACCACTTTTATTCTTTGACTTGTGCAGTGAAGTCTTTGTCTTCTTCTTCTTCTTCTTCTGCTCCTCCAACGTTATACCAATAGTAATAATAATACTACTATTAATATTAATAATAATACTTATTATTATTATGATTATGATTCTATTGAAATAGTGCTATTCTATCAGAGACGAGGATCCAACCTTCATATTCCCTTCATGTCTTTTCATTATTGCCTTTCTTGTTTCTTTGTTGATATTATTATTTTGGAAATTCTCACTTAGTTACAGAATCACTTACTTAATTACTTATTTATTTAGTTACTTACCTTCTTACTTTGTTACTCACTCACTTACTTACTAACCCTCACGTACTTAGTTATTTATTTACTTTCATACTTATGTGCTTACCTACTCATTTACTTACCTATTTAGTTATTTTACCTACTTACCTAATACTTAGTTACTTATTTATTGCCTACTTACCTATTATTGACCTACTTATTTACTTACTTTGTCATGTATCTATTTACCTACTTACTTAACCATGACTTACTTTTTTAGTTGTTTACTTACTTATTTATTTACTTATGTACTGGTTACTAACTTACTTACTAACCCTTACTCACTTAGTTATTTACTTACTTAGTTATTTATTTAGTTATTTACTTTCATACTTATGTACTTACCTGCTCACTTACTTATTTACTTACCTATTTAGTTATTTTACCTATTCGCATAATACACAGTTATTTAGTTACTTATTTCTTGCCTACTTACCTATTATTAACCTACTTATTTACTTACTTTGTCATGTGCACTTATTTCTTATCTACTTACCTATTACTTACTTACTTATTTACTTATTTTGTCATGTATCTATTTGTTTACTTACTTATTTATTACCTACTCACCTACGACTTACTTAGTTATTTATTTACTTTCATACTTATTTACTTACCTACTCATTTACTTATTTACTCACATATTTAGTTATTTTACCTACTTACCTAATACGTACTTACTTAGTTATTTACTGACTTATTTCCTGTCTACTTACCTATTACTTACCTATTTATTTACTTACTTTGTCATATATCCATTTACCATACTTACCTATTTCTTACGTACTTACCTTACTTAATTATTTACCTATGTACTCGTTACTAACTTACTTACTTTCTTACCTACTTACTAATTATTTCCTTACTTACTCTTTTACTTAGTTGTTTACTTACTTGGCTAGTTATTGACCTACTTTATTACTTACTTATGTATTTACTTATGTACTGGTACTTATTTAATTACGTATTTACTTAGTTAATAACTTACTTTCTTACTTATTTATGTATTTACTTATTACTAACTTACTTACTTAGTTACAGAATCACTTACTTAGTTACTTATTTATTTAGTTACTTACCTTCATACTTTGTTACTCACTCACTTACTTACTAACCCTTGCGTACTTAGTTATTTACTTACTTTCATACTTATGTACTTACCTACTCATTTACTTACCTATTTAGTTATTTTACCTACTTGACTAATACTTAGTTACTTATTTCTTGCCTACTTACCTATTATTGACCTACTTATTTACTTACTTTGTCATTTATCTATTTACCTACTTACTTAACCATGACTTACTTTTTTAGTTGTTTACTTACTTACTTATTTATTTACTTATGTACTGGTTACTATCTTACTTACTAACCCTTACTCACTTAGTTATTTACTTACTTAGTTACTTATTTAGTTATTTACTTTCATACTTATGTACTTACCTGCTCACTTACTTATTTACTTACCTATTTAGTTATTTTACCTATTTACATAATACACAGTTATTTAGTTACTTATTTCTTGCCTACTTTTTATTAACCTACTTATTTACTTACTTTGTCATGTGCACTTATTTCTTATCTACTTACCCATTACTTACTTACTTATTTTGTCATGTATCTATTTATTTACTTACTTATTTACTACCTACTCACCTATGACTTACTTCGTTATTTATTTACTTTCATACTTATTTACTTCCCTACTCATTTACTTATTTACTCACATATTTAGTTATTTTACCTACTTACCTAATACGTACTTACTTAGTTATTTACTGACTTATTTCCTGTCTACTTACCTATTACTTACCTACTTATTTACTTACTTTGTCATATATCCATTTACCATACTTACCTATTTTTTACGTACTTACCTTACTTAATTATTGACCTATGTACTCGTTACTAACTTACTTACTTTCTTACCTACTTACTTTCTTACTAATTATTTCCTTACTTACTCTTTTACTTAGTTGTTTACTTACTTGGCTAGTTATTGACCTACTGTATTACTTACTTATGTATTTACTTATGTACTGGTACTAATTTATTTACGTATTTACTTAGTTAATAACTTACTTTCTTACTTATTTATGTATTTACTTATTACTAACTTACTTACTTTATTACCTATTAACTTACTTACGTATTTATGTATTTACTGATGTACTTATTACTAACTGACTTCCTTTATTACCTTACTAATTCCTTCCTTACTTACTTAGTTATGTACTTACTTGGTTAGTTATTTGCTTCCTTAGCGAGCCTAGTATGATGTTGTCCTCAGAGTAGTCTTCTATTGGGGCCAGTAGCACACTCTTGTTGATGAAGGGCGTCTTGTTAACTTATTGTAGTTGTTGATGTGTTAACTTATTGTAGTTGTTGATGTGTTAAGTTATTGTAGTTGTTGATGTGTTAACTTATTGTAGTTGTGTGTTGTTAAGTTGAGGAGAGAAGTGCTAGCATGGCTAAAGGGTTAGCATGTGTATTTCAGCGGCATCTAAATAGAAGCGTGAGCTGGGATAATTAGCTGGATTTGACTCAAAGCGCATGAGAAATCCGGATTAGAGCAAATCTCTGCTGAACACAGCTCATCCTGCACGTCCCCTGTCGGGTCTTAAGACTGTCCCCCCCCCCCCGGGCCCAGGACCAGAGTCGAGGACCATTCCACTAACTGCCAGCGTGAGAAGCTTCCTCTGATAATGTCCAGCAGGACTCCTGAAAGTCTGCAAATGAGCCTGAGAAGATCTGCACTAATCCTGCAAACATCACACTCTTCAAGTCTTGTCACAACCACACTCACACAGGAAGTACAATCACTCACACAGGAAGTACAATCACTCACACAGGAAGTACAATCACTCACACAGGAAGTACAATCACTCACACAGGAAGTGCAATCACTCACACAGGAAGTACAATCACTCACACAGGAAGTACAATCACTCACACAGGAAGTACAATCACTCACACAGGAAGTACAATCACTCACACAGGAAGTGCAATCACTCACACAGGATGTAGAATCACTGACACAGGAAGTAGAATCACTGACACAGGAAGTAGAACCAAAAGTCTTCATTTCTATTTTGGTAATGTAGCTAAAGATGATAATTCATTTCTATTTGGCTACAAAAGCTAAAGATGCTAAATCATTTGTATTTGGCTAATGTAGCTGAAGATGCTAGGTCAATTCTATGTTGCTATAATAGCTGAAGATGCTAAATCATTTGTATTTTAGTAATGTAGCTGAAGATGCTAGGTCAATTCTATTTGGCTAAAATAGCTGAAGATGCTAAGACATTTTTGTTTGGCTAATGTACCTGAAGATGCTAAATCATTTGTATTTTAATAATGTAGCTGAAAATGCTAAGTCATTTCTATTTGGCTAAAATAGCTGAAGATGCTAAGTCAATTATATTTGGCTAATATAGCTGAAGATGCTAAATCATTTGTCTTTTGGTAATGTCGCTGAAGATGCTAAGTCATTTGTATTTGGCTAAAATAGCTGAAGATGCTAAGTCATTTCTATTTGGCTAAAATAGCTGAAGATGCTAAGTCATTTCTATTTGGGTAAAATAGCTGACGATGCTAAGTCAATTCTATTTGGCTAATATAGCTGAAGATGGTAAGACATTTTTGTTTGGCTAATGTAGCTGAAGATGCTAAATCATTTGTATTTTGGTAATGTAGCTGAAGATGCTAAGTCATTTCTATTTGTCTACGGTAGCTAAAGATGATCATTAATTTCTATTTGGCTACAAAAGCTAAATATGCTAAATCATTTGTATTTGGCTACGGTATCTGAAGATGCTAAATCATTTCTATTTGGCTAATGTAGCTGAAGAGGGTAGGCCATTTCTATTTGGCTAATGTAGCCAAAGATGCTAAGTCATTTCTATGTTGCTAATATAGCTGAAGATGCTAAATCATTTGTATTTTGGTAATGTAGCTGAAGATGCTAAGTCATTTCTATTTGTCTACGGTAGCTAAAGATGATCATTAATTTATATTTGGCTACAAGAGCTAAATATGCTAAATCATTTGTATTTGGCTACGGTATCTGAAGATGCTAAATCATTTCTATTTGGCTAATGTAGCTGAAGAGGGTAGGCCATTTCTATTTGGTAATGTAGCCGAAGATGCTAAGTCATTTCTATGTTGCTAATATAGCTGAAGATGCTAAATATTTTATATTTTGCTAATGTAGCTGAAGATGCTAAGTCATTTCTATTTGGCTTATGTAGCTAAAGATGCTACATCATTTCAATGTTGCTAATGTTGCTGAAGATGCTAAATCATTTCTATTTGTCTACGGTATCTAAAGATGCCAAGTAATTTTATTTGGCTATGGTGGCTAAAGATGTTATATCATTTCTATGTGGCTAATGTAACAAAAAATATTAAATCATTTATTTTTTGCTAATGTAGCTGAAGATGCTAAGTAATTTCTATTTGGCTAATGTAGCTGAAGATGCTAAGTAATTTCTATTTGGCTAATGTAGCTGAAGATGCTAAGTAATTTATATTTGTTTATTGTAGCTGAAGATGCTAAGTCATTTCTATTTGGCTGATGTAGCTGAAGATGCTAAGTAATTTCTATTTGTTCATTGTAGCTGAATATGCTAAGTCATTTCTATTTGGCTCATGTAGCTGAAGATGCTAAATAATTTCTATATGGCTAATGTTGCTAAAGATGCTAAATCATTCTTATTTGGCTGCGGTAGCTGAAGATGCTAAATCATTTCTATTTGGCTAATGTAGCTAAAGATGCTAAATCATTTTTATTTGGCTATGGTAGCTGAAGTTGCTAAATAAGTTATATTTGGTTGCGGTAGCTAGAGATGCTCAATCATTTCTATTTGGCTAGTGTAGCTAAAAATGCCAAATCATTAATTGTTTGCTAATGTCGCTAAAGATGCTAAGTTGTTTCTTTTTGGCTAATGTAGCTAAAAATTCCAAATCATTTATTTTTTGCTAATGTCGCTAAATATGCTAAGTCGTTTCTATTTGGCTAATGTAGCTAAAAATGCCAAATCATTAATTTTTTGCTAATGTCGCTAAAGATGCTAAGTTGTTTCTATTTGGCTAATGTAGCTAAAAATGCCAAATCATTTATTTTTTGCTAATGTCGCTAAAAATGCTAAGTTGTTTCTATTTGGCTAATGTAGCTAAAAATGCCAAATCATTTATTTTTTGCTAATGTCGCTAAAGATGCTAAGTCGTTTCTATTTGGCTAATGTAGCTAAAAATGCCAAATCATTAATTTTTTGCTAATGTCGCTAAAGATGCTAAGTTGTTTCTATTTGGCTAATGTAGCTAAAAATGCCAAATCATTTATTTGTTGCTAATGTCGCTAATGATGCTAAGTCGTTTCTTTTTGGCTAATGTAGCTAAAAATGCCAAATCATTTATTTTTTGCTAATGTCGCTAAAAATGCTAAGCTGTTTCTATTTGGCTAATGTAGCTAAAAATGCCAAATCATTTATTTTTTGCTAATGTTGCTAAAGATGCTAAGTTGTTTCTATTTGGCTAATGTAGCTAAAAATGCCAAATCATTTATTTTTTGCTAATGTCGCTAAAGATGCTAAGTTGTTTCTATTTGGCTAATGTAGCTGAAGATGCTAAATTATTTGTATTTGTCTGCGGGAGCTAACGATGCTAAAGCTGCTCCTGCTAACATTTGTGAGTCCCTTCCAAGGACTAATGAGCATGTTAGTTTTCTGACTTTGTGCTGAGAATCCTCTCCTAATTTGCTCAGCGTCTCCTCAAGAGCTGAGTCATGGCCGCCCGCCTTTCAAGTGCTGATTATGTGGTTGTGGGTCAGTGTTGAAATGTTACACTTTCTACTTCCTGTCTGAGTGGAAAATCACCTTTTGTGTCTCTGCCTTTCTTTTCTCTTATTGATGGAAACTAGCACACTTCTGTCTTTGCTAACAGCTCGCTTTGTTTGTTTCTTTGTGTTGTGTTGTGTTGTGTTGTGTTGTATTGTGTCAGCAGCATGATGGAATGTCATTTAGCATCAAGTGTTTGGGAACGGCCGACTGCTTTTGCATCTGTGCAACCTCGCCACACACACACGACATTAGGCCACGCCCACATTAGCACGTACAAAATGACCACACGTCGCTAAACTGGCCGATCCTAAGACTGCAAGTCTTGGTTGACTAAAGAGTCACGCAAAATCCTCCTTCTCACCCTAAAACAACTTCAATACATCTTTTTAAATGTTGCTGAGACACCACATATATTAAGTAGCTAACTATGCTAAGGAAGCAAGGGAGGATGCTAACTGTGCTAATACAGCCAAAGATGCTAATCGTGCTAACACAGCCAAAGATGCTAGGAGTGCTAATATAGCCAAATATGCAATTAATGCTAATACAGCCAAAGATGCTAATCGTGCTAACACAGCCAAAGATGCTAATCGTGCTAACACAGCCAAAGATGCTAAGAGTGCTAATATAGCCAAATATCTAAAGAGTGCTAATATGGTCGAAGATGCTAAGAGTGCTAATATAGCCAAATATGCAATTAATGCTAATACAGCCAAAGATGCTAATCGTGCTAACACAGCCAAAGATGCTAATCGTGCTAACACAGCCAAAGATGCTAAGAGTGCTAATATAGCCAAATATGTAAAGAGTGCTAATATGGTCAAAGATGCTAAGAGTGCTAATATGGTCGAATATGCTATGAGTATTAATTTTACCAACGATGCTAAGAGTGCTAATATAGCCGAAGATGCCAAGAGTGTTAATTTAGCCAAAGATGCAAAACGTGCTGATGTAGCCAATGCTAAGAATGCTAATATTGCCAAATATGCTAAGTGTGGTAATGTAGTCGAAGATGCAAAGAGTGCTAATATAGCCGAAGATGCTAATAGTGCTAAAATAGCCGAAGAGGCTAATAGCGTTAAAATAGCCAAAGATGCAAAGAGTGCTATTATAGCTGAAGATGCTAATAGTGCTAAAATAGCCAAAGATGCTAGTAGCGTTAAAATAGCCAAAGATGCAAAGTGTGCTATTATAGCTGAAGATGCTAATAGTGCTAAAATAGCCAAAGATGCTAGTAGCGTTAAAATAGCCAAAGATGCAAAGAGTGCTAATATAGCCAAAGATGCAAACAGTGCTACTATAGCCGAAGATGCAAAGAGTGCTAATACAACTAAAAATGCTAACCATAGCTAAATATAACCTAATATGCTGAGTGTTAATATAGTCGAAGATGCAAAGAGTGCTAATATAGCAGCATATGTTAAAAGTGCTAATATAGCCGAAGATGCCAAGAGTGCTAATATAGTCGAAGATGCAAAGTGTGTTAATATAGCCGAAGATGCCAAGAATTTTAATTTAGCCGAAGATGCCAAGAGTGTTAATTTAGCCAAAGATGCAAAAAGTGCTGATATAGCCAATGCTAAGAATGCTAATATAGCCAAATATGCTAAGAGTGGTAATGTAGTCGAAGATGCAACGAGTGCTAATGTAGTCAAAGATGCTAATAGTGCTAAAATAGCCAAAGATGCTAATAGCGTTAACATAGCCAAAGATGCAAAGAGTGCTATTATAGCTGAAGATGTTAATAGTGCTAAAATCGCCAAAGATGCTAGTAGCGTTAAAATAGCCAAAGATGCATAGAGTGCTAATATAGCTGAATATGCTAATAGTGCTAAAATAGCCAAAGATGCTAATAGCGTTAAAATAGCCAAAGATGCAAAGAGTGCTAATATAGCCAAAGATGAAAAGAGTGCTAATATAGCCAAAGATGCAAACAGTGCTACTATAGCCGAAGATGCAAAGAGTGCTAATACAACTAAAAATGCTAACCATAGCTAAATATAGCCCAATATGCTGAGTGTTAATATAGTCGAAGATGCACAGAGTGCTAATATAGCAGCATATGTTAAAAGTGCTAATATAGCCGAAGAAGCCAAGAGTGCTAATATAGTCGAAGATGCAAAGTGTGTTAATATAGCCGAAGATGCCAAGAATTTTAATTTAGCCAAAGATGCCAAGAGTGTTAATTTAGCCAAAGATGCAAAAAGTGCTGATATAGCCAATGCTAAGAATGCTAATATAGCCAAATATGCTAAGAGTGGTAATGTAGTCGAAGATGCAAAGAGTGCTAATGTAGCCGAAGATGCTAATAGTGCTAAAATAGCCAAAGAGGCTAATAGCGTTAAAATAGCCAAAGATGCATAGAGTGCTATTGTGGCTGAAGATGCTAATAGTGCTAAAATAGCCAAAGATGCTCGTAGCGTTAAAATAGCCAAAGATGCAAAGAGTGCTAATATAGCCAAAGATGAAAAGAGTGCTAATATAGCTAAAGATGCTAATTGTGCTAACACAGCCAAATATGCTAATCGTGCTAACACAGCCAAAGATGCTAAGAGTGCTAATATAGCCAAATATGTAAAGAGTGCTAATATGGTCGAAGATGCTAAGAGTGCTAATATGGTCGAATATGCTATGAGTATTAATTTTACCAACGATGCCAAGAGTGCTAATATAGCTGAAGATGCCAAGAGTGCTAATATAGTCGAAGATGCAAAGTGTGTTAATATAGCCGAAGATGCCAAGAATTTTAATTTAGCCGAAGATGCCAAGAGTGTTAATTTAGCCAAAGATGCAAAAAGTGCTGATATAGCCAATGCTAAGAATGCTAATATAGCCAAATATGCTAAGAGTGGTAATGTAGTCGAAGATGCAAAGAGTGCTAATATAGCCAAAGATGCTAATAGTGCTAAAATAGCCAAAGAGGCTAATAGCGTTAAAATAGCCAAAGATGCATAGAGTGCTATTGTAGCTGAAGATGCTAACAGTGCTAAAATAGCCAAAGATGCTAGTAGCGTTAAAATAGCCAAAGATGCAAAGAGTGCTATTATAGCTGAAGATGCTAATAATGCTAAAATAGCCAAAGATGCTCGTAGCGTTAAAATAGCCAAAGATGCAAAGAGTGCTAATATAGCCAAAGATGAAAAGAATGCTAATATAGCTAAAGATGCAAACAGTGCTAATATAGCAGAAGATGCAAAGAGTGCCAATACAACTAAAAATGCTAACCATAGCTAAATATAGCCCAATATGCTGAGTGTTAATATAGCCAAAGATGCATAGAGTGCTAATATACGTAGCTCAAGATGCTAATAGTGCTAAAATAGCCAAAGATGCTAATAGCGTTAAAATAGCCAAAGATGCAAAGAGTGCTAATATAGCCAAAGATGAAAAGAGTGCTAATATAGCCAAAGATGCAAACAGTGCTAATATAGCCAAAGATGCAAAGAGTGCATAGCCATAACCATAGCTAAATATAGCCCAATATGCTGAGTGTTAATATAGTCGAAGATGCACAGAGTGCTAATGTAGCAGCATATGTTAAAAGTGCTAATATAGCCGCACATGTTTGGAGTGCTTATATAACCAACTATTCTAAGAGTGCTGATATAGCGAAAGATGCAAATAATGCTAACATAGACGTAGATGCTGAGAGCGTTAATATAACTAAATATGCTATTGTGCTAATATAACCAAATATGCTAAGACTGCTGAAATATCCGTGGATGCTAAGAGTGCTAAAGTAGCCACATTTGCTGAGAGTGCTAACATAGCTGAAGATTCAAAGAGTGCTAATACAACCCAAGATGCTAATTGTGTTAATGCAACCGAAGATGCTATAGATGCTAATATAGCAGAATATACAAATTATTAATATAGCTAAATATGCTAATAGTGATACCATAGCTAAAGATGCTACAGTAAGTGTGCTCATTAATCCAAAGGTGCTAAGAGTGCTACAATAATCAAAGATGGTAAGAGTGCTAATATGGCTGAATATGCTAATAATGCTAAACTAACCAAAGATGCTGAGAGTGCTTCTATAGCCTACAATGCTAAGACAGAGTGGCCAAGTATATTAAGGCAGCTGGCTTGCTAATGTAGCTGAAGATGCAAAGAGTGCTAACATAGACCAATATGCTAAAGTAGCCGCAGATGCTAAGACGACTAATGTAGCCAAATATGTGAAGAGTGATAAAGTAGCGGCAGATGCTAAGAGAGTTAATATAGCCGCAGACGCTAAGAGTGCTAAAATAGCCAAAGGGTGCTAAAATAGCCTGAGATGCTAATATAGCTAATGTAGCCAAAGATACTAAGCATAATTCATTTAAACTTTATTTAACTGAGTAAAAACGAATTGCGATTTAAATCTCTTTTTACAAGAGTGACCTGGCCAAGATGGCGGCAAAGACAGCTTTCATAAATAAATGGGACAACAACAAAAACAAGTTTCATAAATAAATAGGACAACAACAAAAACAAGTTTCATAAATAAATAGGACAACAACAAAAACAAGTTTCATAAATAAATAGGACAACAACAAAACAGGTTTCATAAATAATAGGACAACAACAAAAACAGGTTTCATAAATAAATAAGACAACAACAAAAACAAGTTTCATAAATAAATAGGACAACAACAAAACAGGTTTCATAAATAATAGGACAACAACAAAAACAGGTTTCTTAAATATTAGGACAACAACAAAAACACATTTCATAAATAGATAGGACAACAACAAAAACATGTCTCATAAATAATATGACAACAACAAAAATACGTTTCATATATAATAGGACAACAACAAAACAGGTTTCATAAATAATAGGACAACAACAAAAACAGGTTTCTTAAATAATAGGACAACAACAAAAACACATTTCATAAATAAATAGGACAACAACAAAAACATGTCTCATAAATAATAGGACAACAACAAAAACAAGTTTCATAAAAAAATAGGACAACAACAAAAACAGGTTTCATTAATAAATAAGACAACAACAAAAACAAGTTTCATAAATAAATAGGATAACAACAAAACAGGTTTCATAAATAATAGGACAACAACAAAAACAGGTTTCTTAAATATTAGGACAACAACAAAAACACATTTCATAAATAAATAGGACAACAACAAAAACATGTCTCATAAATAATATGACAACAACAAAAATACGTTTCATATATAATAGGACAACAACAAAACAGGTTTCATAAATAATAGGACAACAACAAAAACAGGTTTCTTAAATAATAGGACAACAACAAAAACACATTTCATAAATAAATAGGACAACAACAAAAACATGTCTCATAAATAATAGGACAACAACAAAAACAAGTTTCATAAAAAAATAGGACAACAACAAAAACAGGTTTCATAAATAAATAAGACAACAACAAAAACAAGTTTCATAAATAAATAGGACAACAACAAAACAGGTTCCATAAATAATAGGACAACAACAAAAACAGGTTTCTTAAATATTAGGACAACAACAAAAACACATTTCATAAATAAATAGGACAACAACAAAAACATGTCTCATAAATAATAGGACAACAACAAAAACAAGTTTCATAAAAAAATAGGACAACAACAAAAACAGGTTTCATTAATAAATAAGACAACAACAAAAACAAGTTTCATAAATAAATAGGATAACAACAAAACAGGTTTCATAAATAATAGGACAACAACAAAAACAGGTTTCTTAAATATTAGGACAACAACAAAAACACATTTCATAAATACATAGGACAACAACAAAAACATGTCTCATAAATAATATGACAACAACAAAAATACGTTTCATATATAATAGGACAACAACAAAACAGGTTTCATAAATAATAGGACAACAACAAAAACAGGTTTCTTAAATAATAGGACAACAACAAAAACACATTTCATAAATAAATAGGACAGCAACAAAAACATGTCTCATAAATAATAGGACAACAACAAAAACAAGTTTCATAAAAAAATAGGACAACAACAAAAACAGGTTTCATAAATAAATAAGACAACAACAAAAACAAGTTTCATAAATAAATAGGACAACAACAAAACAGGTTTCATAAATAATAGGACAACAACAAAAACAGGTTTCTTAAATATTAGGACAACAACAAAAACACATTTCATAAATAAATAGGACAACAACAAAAACATGTCTCATAAATAATATGACAACAACAAAAATACGTTTCATATATAATAGGACAACAACAAAACAGGTTTCATAAATAATAGGACAACAACAAAAACAGGTTTCTTAAATAATAGGACAACAACAAAAACAGGTTTCTTAAATAATAGGACAACAACAAAAACACATTTCATAAATAAATAGGACAACAACAAAAACATGTCTCATAAATAATATGACAACAACAAAAATATGTTTCATATATAATAGGACAACAACAAAAACAGATTTCATAAAATCTTGTAAAAGCTTGTAGCTTTTAGCTTGTAACTTTTAGCTTGTAGCTTTTAGCTTGTAGCTTTTAGCTTGTAACTTTTAGCTTGTAACCTTTAGCTTGTAACTTTTAGCTTGTAACTTTTAGCTTGTAGCTTTTAGCTTGTAACTTTTAGCTTGTGACTTTTAGCTTGTAGCTTTTAGCTTGTAGCTTTTAGCTTGTAACTTTTAGCTTGTAGCTTGTAGCTTTTAGCTTGTAGCTTTTAGCTTGTAGCTTTTAGCTTGTAACTTGTAGTTGCAACATTGTGTTGTTAAAAGCTGCAGTGGACATGTGTTGAGGATGTCAGTTTGCACAGTTTTGCCAACTTAAAGAAGCGAGTGAGAGCTGGCAGAAAAAGATCACGGTCGCGACTTTCTAACGAGACTGGTAATTAGTGACTCTGCGGGGAACACATCGTTAGCAGTCAGCAGGTAGCATGTTGCAGCCTGGCTAATGAGGCCGCTAACTTAACGCAGCGTAGGCTAGCTGACGCCATTAACCGCTAAACGCTGCACTCGACGCTGAGCCGGGATGGAGTGTGAGCCAATCAACTCTTCTGCTCGTCTTCAAGCGTTAGCGACGACCCGTCTTGACCTCCTGCGCTTGTTTTACACAATGGTGTTTGTCACCAGGAGCTCACCACCGCGCATTAAAATCAGCCATTTTGTGTCCGCTGTAGCACATTTAAAGGCGTATATATGACGTCATTAAGTTAGCGTACAAACTAGCGATGGCTACCGACTCCAGTACTTTTGAGGCCTCAGCCGAATTTGCCAATCCTAATAAACACTGATTCAAGTCAATCCAACGGTGCAATCACTCCAGCAGCACTGAGAGCCGACTCGGCCAAATGACCTCTAGGTAATGTCGACATTTTCCATGCCAAGAAAGAAATTGACTCCAATGTAAGCCAAGTAAGAATCCACTTTTCCCCAAAAAATGCGCTAGCTTGATGCTAATAATACATTGGCTTTGCTATTGTCATGCTACTGGTTAGCATTAGCAATTTTACATGGCGATTTGAACACCTCCAAATGTGTTGATGAAGCTAAGATCCACCAGAGGGCTGCTTGTAACAGTGAATAATGTGCCGATTATAAAATTATTAGAGATGTCCGATAACATCGGACTGCCGATATTATCGGCCGATAAATGCTTTAAAATGTGATATCGGAAAATATCGGTATCAGTTTCAAAAAGTAAAATGTATGACTTTTTAAAAGGCCGCTGTGTACACAGACGTAGGGAGAAGTACAGAGCGCCAATAAACCTTAAAGGCACTGCCTTTGCGTGCCGGCCCAATCACATAATATCTACGGCTTTTCACACACACAAGTGAATGCCAGGCATACTTGGTCAACAGCCATACAGGTCACACTGAGGGTGGCCGTATAAACAAGTTTAACACTGTTACAAATATGCGCCACACTGTGAACCCACACCAAACAAGAATGACAAACACATTTCGGGAGAACATCCGCACCGTAACACAACAGAACAAATACCCAGAATCCCTTGCAGCACTAACTCTTTCGGGACGCTACGATATACACCCCCCTGCTATGTCCTACCCCGCCCACCTCAACCTCCTCATGCTCTCTCAGGGAGAGCATGTCCCAAATTCTAAGCTGCTGTTTTGAGGCATGTTAAAAAAAAAGAATGCACTTTGTGACTTCAATAATAAATATGGCAGTGCCATGTTGCCATTTTTTTTCCCCATAACTTGAGTTGATTTATTTTGGAAAACCTTGTTACATTGTTTAATGCATCCAGCGGGGCATCACAACAAAATTAGGCATAATAATGTGTTCATTCCACCACTGTATATATCGCTATCGCTTGATATCGGAATCGGTAATTAAGAGTTGGACAATATCGGGATATCGGCAAAAAAGCCATTATCGGACATCTCTAAAAAGTATAATAAAATATATTTTTTTACGTACATTTAGACTAAAAAATATTTGATTTTACAGTAAAAAACTGGCAGCTTAGTCATCAGAATTTCACTGTAGTTAAAAAGTGTTTGACCATAAATGAAAAAAACAGTACCACTGTTTTTTTTTTTTAAATGGCAGCTTAATTGCCAAAATTTTACAGTAAAATTCGACAATTTTTTTTTTACTTTATTATTTTTTACAG
>NC_084564.2:515000-517500 GCF_033978685.3 Nerophis lumbriciformis
GTTGGTTAGTTAGTTGGTTAGGTAGGTAGCTGGGTTTTTTTTTAGCTATTTGCTAGGCAGGTATGTAGTTGGTTAGTTTGGTAGATAGGTATGTAGTTAGTTAGTTTGGTAGGTAGTTGGCTAGTTAGTCATTTGCTAGGTAGGTATGTAGTTGGTTAGTTTGGTAGATAGGTATGTAGTTGGTTAGTTTGGTAGGTAGGTAGGTAGGTAGGTAGTTGGTTAGTTAGCCATTTGCTAGGTAGGCATGCAGTTGGTTAGTTTGGTAGGTAGGTAGTTGGAGAGTTTGGTAGGTAGGTATGTAGTTGGTTAGGCAGTTGGTAAGTAGTTGGTTAGCTGTTATGTAAGTAGTTGGTTTATTCATTAGTTGGTTGTTAGATAGGTAGGGAAGTAGTTGGTTTGTAGTTAATAAGGTAGTTAGTTGTTAAGGTATGTATGTAGTTTCTTATTTAGTTTATAGTTGGTTAGTTAGGTAGGTACATAGTTGGGTAATAGTTTGTTAGTTAATTACTTGGTTAGGTAGTTAAATAGTTGGTTTGTTAAATGGTTAGTTAATTATGCACGTTGTCATTAGTTAGTTAGTTAGTTAGTTAGTGTGTTAGCAACAAAACTTGAAAGGTTAAAGATGGATTATTGATGAAATGTTCAATAAAATGTCAGAAATGTGAAAAGTGTTTACATTTTGGGGCTGATCCGGATGACTTTGTACGTATGTGCTACATGGCTAGCAATAGCATCGGTTTCCTCTTCCCTGTTTGAAGGTAGCAGAAAGAGTGTTTACATTCCCATTCATTGTTTACATTCAGTTGTTATTATTTGTAAAACCATTGATTGACGACCAGGAATCAGAAAGAAAGTTCACCTTTCAACATGTTTGTGCTTGGCGGAGGTAATGACTTCTATTAATTAAGAATGCGCGTCCTTGGAATGTTTTTTTTTCTTCCAAAAAGCAACAAGAAAATATTTTATTTGCATGAATTCTGACGTCTTTAGTGCGTTTATGAATTGATGTTCAATAAGAGGAATTTTCAGTATTCATGTAAAGGTCAAAGTCCAATCAAGAGTGGAATGTTTGCACCTGAAACATGTCGACTAACTTACCTTGGAGGAGGACCGCGTCTCTGGGTTGGTGTTCGACATTTTTGAATCGGTTGAAAAACTTTGACATAGTAACAGTAACTATTGGTATTTCTGACTTCCGGAAATTTCTGGAAAACCAGGAGATCTGTATGAAAAAAACCTCCCAACTAAGAGGAATGTATTGATGGTGGAATGGTGGGAATTGTTTTAAACATGTGGACTGTATGGGACAAAATGTGAAAATAGGGCTTTGGAAAACTAAGAACTCTGGAAATTCCTGGAATTTTTTTTAACATGGAAAATGATAGTTTGATTGTCCAAGGTGAGTCGATTGTGTGGATGTTGGAACGGTTCAAATCGGATGAGAAATGTGAAGTTTGTTTATTTCCCATTCATTGTCAATGGGGAGAACATCCTGGAAAGTCCAGGAAACCCGGGAATTTTGGGAAAGGGAAAACAAGTTTTGCCTTCGACATCTGGGAAGAGTAGTGTAAGTGGATGGTTGGAAGGTCGGAATCTGGTCAAATATGTTGCAAAATGTTGAGAATGTTGTATATCGTGGAACTCTGAATGTGTCCGTTCAATTGGAAATTCCTGGAAAATTGGGAATTTAAAAAAATATATTGATACTTGCACTATTGTGCTAGATGATATGAATGGGTTGGTGTTGGAATGCTTGGAAATGTTGCCGTAGCTGGAGGGCACGGGGGTGGCACCCTTTGATGCTCTTTAGCTAACAATGGCGGCCATTTGCATGCGTATTGTGTTAGCATAGTCTGTGTTAGCATAGCCTGGGGCTGCCAGGAGGAGACTTCTTCATTTCCACCTTTCCTTCCACGCCAAGGACACCAGCCTGCTAGCGTGTTAAGCTAACGTGCGCGCTGCCAACAATAGCAACAATCGTCGCGGTGGGAAGGATTGTGTAGCTACAAAGTTGTCAAGAATGCTAAAGTGCTAACAACAGCGAGTCAAGTAAGGAATTGTATGAGATTTAAATGTTTACCTAAAAATGAACTAAATGTAATACTATGTATGACCATGTTAGCATGCTAACACTAAAATGGTAGCGTCAAGTAACAGAATGTGTACCTTTTAGTCATATAGCTACAAGGTTGTAAAGAATGCTAACATGTTAACAACAAAGAGTCAAGTAACAAAATGTATCAGATTTACATACCTGAGAATGAGCTAAACGTAAGACCATGTATGACCATGTTAGCATTCTAACAAGAAAGTTATACTGTCAAGTAACAGAATGTGTACCTTTTAGTCAAATATCTGTACGTTGTTAAGAATGCTAACATGCTAACAACAAAGAGTCAAGTAACGAAATGTATCAGATTCAAGTACCTAAAAATGAACTAAATGTAAGACCATGTATGACCATGTTAGCATGCTAACACTAAAATGATAGTGTCAAGTA
>NC_084564.2:522500-580000 GCF_033978685.3 Nerophis lumbriciformis
CTGATACACGTGCTAACACATATGCTAACACACATGCTAACACATATGCTAACACACATGCTAACACACATGCTAACACACATGCTAACACACATTCTAACACATTCTAACACACATGCTAACACACATGCGAGCATACTTGCTAACACACATGCGAACATACTTGCTGAAAGCACTTGCTAACACAGTTGCTAACACACATGCTACCACTCATGCTAACACAAATGCTAACACACATGCTAAAACACATACTAAGACACAGGCTAACACATATGCTAACACACATGCTACCTTGCATGCTACCACACATGCTAAGACACATGCTAACACGCATGCTAACACACATGCTAACACACATGCAAACACACATGCTAAGACACAGGCTAACACACATGCTAACACGCATGCTACCACACATGCTAAAACACAGGCTAACACACATGCTAACACACATGCAAACACACATGCAAACACACATGCTAACACACATTTTAACACACATGCTAACATACATGCTAACACACATTTTAACACACATTTTAACACAAACTTTAACACACATGCTAACACACATGCTATCGTACAGGCTAAAACACATGCTAACACACATGCTAACGTACAGGCTAACACACATGCTAACACACATGCTAACACACATTCAGCCCCAAATGATGGAAGATGAGTCATGAGTTGTCATATCTTCGGTCGGTCATCTGAAGCAGAAATATCGACATCGGTTCACGTATCAGCATCTTATTATCACGTCAGGTTGGATGCTTTTATTTTTGCATTTCCTGTTGTGTTCCCTGCGTGACCTTCTCAAGCTTTCGTCTTTTTCCCACCTCGGGCTTTTGGAGTTTTTCCTTGCCCAGACATGGGTCCAGATGTTGTCATTGAGGCTTATACAGATCAATTGTGACTGATTGATTGATTGATTGATTGATGAGAAAAAACAAACATTAAATATGAATTGTTCCCGTTTCAGACGTCTTCCACAACCACCCCCGGCTGAGGACGCCCCCCCTGTCCCACTCCCACTCCCACTCTCCCAACCAGCAGCACCACGCCTCCTCCATCAACTCCCTCAACCCAGGGAACTACACGCCCAGGAGCAACCCAAGCCCCGCCCCCACCGACGGCTCCGCCCCGCCCGAGGGTCCGGCCTGCGCCCAGGACTCGGCGGGCGGCGCCCCCGACACCTGGCTGCTCAACAGCAACATCCCGCTGGAGACCAGGTGAGCCCTCGGGGGCGGAGCTTCTCATGCTAATTATCAGAGTGGGAGGAGCCGGGACGCCGAGAGAAAAGTGCTGCTTTCTTGTTGCCGTGGCAACCCGGCAGAGTCAAAACAGACACCAATCTTTGTCGTCATCGTCATGGTAACGCATACACCTCGTTAGCAAGAACCTGGCCGTGATTGGCACTCCTACCATTCTTACTTCACCACGACACGCTAATATTGCATACTTTAGAGTAGTCAGTGTACACCTGGTCTCGGTCTGAGGGCACTCACTCGGGAGAGACGCGGTTCAACGAGGGGACGATGTCGTCCAACTTGTGCTGTAATTGTGTGTTTACTGGTCTCATGTTGTCACAGTATATCAGTGAACCGCAGCTCCTACAATGCCAGCAGCACTCATGCATCCCTGGACACTACCAGCACCATTGTTCTCAGTAGGCAAGACACTTTCATCTTGCTGATCACTTGAATTGACAATTTTCCCCTCAATAATTTACCTCAACAAGCCGCAGCCCCCGCATGGCTGGCAGCACTCATGCAGCCCCGGACCACAACACTGACATCACCATATTTTAATGTAGGCAAGACACAATTACCTTGGTAATCACTTGTATTGCCAATTTTTTACTCAATATTTTACCTCAACAAGCCGCAGCTCCCGACGCGCTGGCAGCACTCATGCAGCCCCGTACCATAACACTGCCATCACCATATCTGACAGTAGGCAAGACACAATTACCTTGGTAATCACTTGTATTGCCAATTTTTTACTCAATAATTTACCTCAACAAGCCGCAGCCCATGCATGGCTGGCAGCACTCATGCAGCCCCGGACCACAACACTGACATCACCATATTTTACTGTAGGCAAGACCCAATTACCTTGGTAATCACTTGTATTGCCAATTTTTTACTCAATATTTTACCTCAACAAGCCGCAGCTCCCGACGCGCTGGCAGCACTCATGCAGCCCCGTACCATAACCCTGCCATCACCATATCTGACAGTAGGCAAGACACAATTACCTTGGTAATCACTTGTATTGCCAATTTTTTACTCAATAATTTACCTCAACAAGCCGCAGCCCATGCATGGCTGGCAGCACTCATGCAGCCCCGGACCACAACACTGACATCACCATATCTTACTGTAAGCAAGACACTTTAATCTCGGTAATTACTTGTATTGCCAATTTTTTACTCAATATTTTACCTCAACAAGCCGCAGCTCCCGACGCGCTGGCAGCACTCATGCAGTCCCGTACCATAACACTGCCATCACCGTATCTGACAGTAGGCAAGACACAATTACCTTGGTAATCACTTGTATTGCCAATTTTTTACTCAATAATTTACCTCAATAAACCACAGCTTCCGCCGCACTGGCAGCACTCATGCAGCCCCGGACATTGACCAGTACCGTTTTTCACAGAAGGCAAGACACTTTAATCTTGGTAATTACTTGTATTGCCAATTTTATACTCAATAATTTACCTCAACAAACCACAGCTCCCGCGTCGCTGGCAGCACTCATGCAGCCCCGGGCCACAGCGCTGCCGTCACCATATCTTACTGTAGGCAAGACACAATTACCTTGGTAATCACTTGTATTGCCAGACTCACACATTACGTTCCCTCAACGAACCGCAGCTCCCACAGGACTGGTAGCACTCATGCATCCCCGGACCATGACAGTTCCAGCACCTTGCCTGGCTGTCGGCAAAACACAGCTGTCTTGTGTTCCCAGATGTTTACAAAATAATTCCCCTCAGGTAACCATAACTCCCCTATCACTGTCAGCACTCATGCATCCCTGGGCCATAACACAACCGGCACCCTATCTGACAGGAAGCAAAACACACATTTTTTGGTTATTACTTTTCTCTATTCAATAATTTACCTCAACAAACCACAGCTCCCCCAGCCCTGTCAGCACTCATACTTGTGCCCTACCATGTAAAACCAATTGTCGATCATATTGTCTGTGCAGAGTAAACATGTGCTGCTATCCAAGCTGTACACTGACTACTCTAAGGTGTTTCTGATGGTAAAAGGTGGAGATGGACAGCAAATAGGTGTGCCTTTAATGAACGAATAGGCATCTTTAGTCAGGTGTTGCCACGGTGACAGACAATTAGCAGCAGAGAGAGATCAGGTGTGCAGCATAATAATAATAATAAAAGATCAGGTGTGCAGTTTGAGGTAAGGACTTGGAGGACGTATGAAAGGTGGAATGTGTGCTTAGCTAACGAGCTGAAGGTCAAGTCTTCACTCTGACCTTAGTCCCGCCTCCTTCACACAGTCTGACCATTAGTCCTTAGTCCCGCCTCCTTCCCACAGTCTGACCATTAGTCCTTGGTCCCGCCTCCTTCACACAGTCTGACCATTAGTCCTTAGTCCCGCCTCCTTCACACAGTCTGACCATTAGTCCTTAGTCCCGCCTCCTTCACACAGTCTGACCATTAGTCCTTAGTCCCGCCTCCTTCACACAGTCTGACCATTAGTCCTTAGTCCCGCCTCCTTCACACAGTCTGACCATTAGTCCTTAGTCCCGCCTCCTTCCCACAGTCTGACCATTAGTCCTTGGTCCCGCCTCCTTCACACAGTCTGACCATTAGTCCTTAGTCCCACCTCCTTCACACAGTCTGACCATTAGTCCTTAGTCCCACCTCCTTCACACAGTCTGACCATTAGTCCTTAGTCCCGCCTCCTTCACACAGTCTGACCATTAGTCCTTAGTCCCGCCTCCTTCACACAGTCTGACCATTAGTCCTTAGTCCCGCCTCCTTCACACAGTCTGACCATTAGTCCTTAGTCCCGCCTCCTTCACACAGTCTGACCATTAGTCCTTAGTCCCGCCTCCTTCACACAGTCTGACCATTAGTCCTTAGTCCCGCCTCCTTCACACAGTCTGACCATTAGTCCTTAGTCCCGCCTCCTTCACACAGTCTGACCATTAGTCCTTAGTCCCGCCTCCTTCACACAGTCTGACCATTAGTCCTTAGTCCCGCCTCCTTCACACAGTCTGACCATTAGTCCTTAGTCCCGCCTCCTTCCCAGAGTTTGACCATTAGTCCTTAGTCCCGCCTCCTTCACACAATCTGACCATTAGTCCTTAGTCCCGCCTCCTTCACACAGTCTGACCATTAGTCCTTAGTCCCGCCTCCTTCCCAGAGTTTGACCATTAGTCCTTAGTCCCGCCTCCTTCACACAATCTGACCAGTAGTCCTTAGTCCCGCCTCCTTCACACAGTCTGACCATTAGTCCTTAGTCCCGCCTCCTTCACACAGTCTGACCATTAGTCCTTAGTCCCGCCTCCTTCACACAGTCTGACCATTAGTCCTTAATCCCGCCTCCTTCACACAGTCTGACCATTAGTCCTTAGTCCCGCCTCCTTCACACAATCTGACCATTAGTCCTTAGTCCCGCCTCCTTCACACAGTCTGACCATTAGTCCTTAGTCCCGCCTCCTTCACACAATCTGACCATTAGTCCTTAGTCCCGCCTCCTTCACACAGTCTGACCATTAGTCCTTAGTCCCGCCTCCTTCACACAGTCTGACCATTAGTCCTTAGTCCCGCCTCCTTCACACAGTCTGACCATTAGTCCTTAGTCCCGCCTCCTTCACACAGTCTGACCATTAGTCCTTAGTCCCGCCTCCTTCACACAATCTGACCATTAGTCCTTAGTCCCGCCTCCTTCACACAGTTTGACCATTAGTCCTTAGTCCCGCCTCCTTCACACAGTCTGACCATTAGTCCTTAGTCCCGCCTCCTTCACACAGTCTGACCATTAGTCCTTAGTCCCGCCTCCTTCACACAATCTGACCATTAGTCCTTAGTCCCGCCTCCTTCACACAGTCTGACCATTAGTCCTTAGTCCCGCCTCCTTCACACAGTCTGACCATTAGTCCTCCTGCAGAGTGTTTACTTGTGCTTGATATCATTTGCGATACAAGCATTCCCGCAGACTGTTTTCTTGTGTGTGATATCATATGCAATCCAAGCGGACTTGCAGAGAGTGTACTTGTGTGTGATATCATGTGCGATACAGGCAGTCCTGCAGGATGTTTACTTGTGTGTGTGATAGCATGTGCGAAACAAGCAGTCCTGTAGAGTGTTGACTTGCGTGTGATATCATTTGCGATACAAGCAGTTTTGCAGAGTGTTTACTTGTGTGTGATATCATGTGCGATGCAAGCATTCCTGCAGTGTTCACTTGTGTGCGATATCATTTGTGATACAAGTAGTCCTGCAGAGTGTGTACTTGTGTGTGATATCATGTGCGATACAAGTGGCCCTGCAGAGTGTTTACTTGTGTGTGTGATATCATGTGCGATACAGGCAGTCCTGCAGAATGTTTACTTGTGTGTGTGATAGCATGTGCGATACAAGCAGTCCTGTAGAGTGTTGACTTGCGTGTGATATCATTTGCGATACAAGCAGTTTTGCAGAGTGTTTACTTGTGTGTGATATCATGTGCGATGCAAGCATTCCTGCAGCGTTCACTTGTGTGCGATATCATTTGCGATACAAGTGGCCCTGCAGAGTGTTTACTTGTGTGTGTGATATCATGTGCGATACAAGCAGTTTTGCAGAGTGTTAACTTGTGTGTGATATCATGTGCGATGCAAGCATTCCTGCAGCGTTCACTTGTGTGCGATATCATTTGTGACACAAGTAGTCCTGCAGAGTGTGTACTTGTGTGTGATATCATGTGCGATACAAGTGGCCCTGCAGAGTGTTTACTTGTGTGTGTGATATCATGTGCGATACAAGCAGTCCTGCAGCTGGACAGACAGTTAACATCTAAATGTCCTCCAATAAATGCGCAATTTCTTCTATTTTACTAAAGTCATTTCCAAAAGGTAAACATGCTAGGCTATAGGCTACTAGGAGCTAGCAGCTACACAACAGCTAAGCACACAATAGCACACAAGCTAGACATAGGTAATAATCATGGAACAATAAAAAGTCAATATAAACAAATAATGATAGTTACTTATTACTTACACATACAAAGTCTTCAAGGCAGAAGTGCAAGTATCTAGTAACAAATGTGTCCGCATAGTCAACTCAACCTGAAGAATTATTGTGACCACTAGTTCTCTCCAAAAAACAACAACAATGACCACTCCCCTTCAACTTAAAGACATCATAAGTCCATTCCAGACAATTAATAATAAATAAGTTCATGTTTTTAATAACAACCATTATTTTCACTTGATCAACCCTTTTATAACATTCACTACTAAATGATACAAGTTACCTTCCTTCCTGCTTATATGATATCAGATAGTATCGGTATCAGCCAATATCACTATGGTATCAGCAGTAAAAAAAGATACATCTAAACATGACATACATAGGACCATGTATGCCTCATGTTGTACTTGTCTCCTGTTTCCATATTCCCTTCCACGCTATTGTTCCTCTTTCCTTTCTTTGTGTATGTACAACTTTGTAATGTTCTTCAAGCTGGTAGAATATATCTTTGAATCAACAAGTCATTGTCCAACATGTACATGGACCACCTGGGACATGTCTCGTCGATAAAATAAGTCAAGGCAACCTTGAAGGGGAACTTTTTGGAATTGTGTCCATCTTTCACATGTTGTTTTTGCATTCTAAATTGTAAATAAAGGTTAGCAAAAGTCAGCTAACAACGAAGTCAATCAAAGTCGTTCTATTATGCCAAAAAGCCTCCATCAAGGTTTTGTATACACTGTAAGTATATATGTAGTACCTATTAACATTCATAATAACATGTAATATTTACATATTTTATATACACACTGTAAGTGTATATGGAGTATCTAGTAACGTTCATAATAATATGTACTACTTACATATTTTACATACACGCTGTTAATATGTATGTAGTATCTACTAATGTTCATAATAACATGTAATATTTACATATTTTATATACACGCTGTAAGTATATATGTAGTATCTAGTAACGTTCATAAAAACATGTAATATTTATGTATTTTATATACATGCTGTAGATTCCAGAAAACAGAGTGAGATGTTCTACGTCTTGTGCGAAAATATAGTATATATAGTATATATGCAATGTAGTAACATTCATAATAATGTAATATTTACATTTTTATATACATACTGTAAGTATATACGTAGTATCTAGTAACTTTCATAACAACAAGTCAAATCTACATATGTTATATACCTGGTATCTAGTAACATTAAACATGTGATATTTACTTATTTTATATACACACTGTAAGTATATATGTAGTATCTAGTAAAATTCATAATAACATGTAATATTTACATATTTTATACACATGATATAAGTGTATATGTAGTAGCTAGTAACATTCATAATATCATGTAATATTTACATATTTTATGTACACACTGTAAGTATATATGTAATGTAGTAACATTCATAATAACGTGTAATATTTACATATTTTATATACACGCTGTAAGTATATATGTAGTATCTAGTAACGTTCATAAAAACATGTGATATTTATGTATTTTATATACATGCTGTAGAGTCCAGAAAACACAGAGTGAGATGTTCTACGTCTTGTGCGAAAATATAGTATATATAGTATATATGCAATGTAGTAACATTCATAATAATGTAATATTTACATTTTTATATACATACTGTAAGTATATACGTAGTATCTAGTAACTTTCATAATAACAAGTCAAATCTACATATGTTATATAACTGGTATCTAGTAACATTAAACATGTGATATTTACTTATTTTATATACACACTGTAAGTATATATGTAGTATCTAGTAAAATTCATAATAACATGTAATATTTACATATTTTATACACATGATATAAGTGTATATGTAGTAGCTAGTAACATTCATAATATCACGTAATATTTACATATTTTATGTACACACTGTAAGTATATATGTAATGTAGTAACATTCATAATAACATGTAATATTTACATATTTTATATACACACTGTAAGTATATATGTAGTATCTAGTAACGTTCATAAAAACATGTAATATTTATGTATTTTATATACATGCTGTAGATTCCAGAAAACAGAGTGAGATGTTCTACGTCTTGTGCGAAAATATAGTATATATAGTATATATGCAATGTAGTAACATTCATAATAATGTAATATTTACATTTTTATATACATACTGTAAGTATATACGTAGTATCTAGTAACTTTCATAACAACAAGTCAAATCTACATATGTTATATACCTGGTATCTAGTAACATTAAACATGTAATATTTACATATTTTATATACACACTGTAAGTATATATTTAGTATCTAGTAACATTCATGATAACATGTAATATTTACATATTTTATACACATGATATAAGTATATGTAGTAGCTAGTAACATTCATAATATCATGTAATATTTACATATTTTATGTACACACTGTAAGTATACATGTAATGTAGTAACATTCATAATAACATGTAATATTTACATATTTTATATACACGCTGTAAGTATATATGTAGTATCTAGTAACGTTCATAAAAACATGTAATATTTATGTATTTTATATACATGCTGTAGATTCCAGAAAACAGAGTGAGATGTTCTACCTCTTGTGCGAAAATATAGTATATATGCAATGTAGTAACATTCATAATAATGTAATATTTACATTTTATATACATACTGTAAGTATATACGTAGTATCTAGTAACCTTCATAACAACAAGTCAAATCTACATATGCTATATACCTGGTATCTAGTAACATTAAACATGTACTATTTACATATTTTATATAAGTATATATTTAGTATCTAGTAACATTCATGATAACATGTATTATTTTCATATTTTATACACATGATATAAGTGTATATGTAGTAGCTAGTAACATTCATAATATCATGTAATATTTACATATTTTATGTACACACTGTAAGTATATTTGTAATGTAGTAACATTCATAATAACATGTAATATTTATACATTTTCATCATTTTAAGTATTAATTTCACATACTCATCACAACGTTCACTTTCCCTTCAACAACAACATCAAGACTACTAATCATGGCAGACTTGATGAGAGACAACAAAAACTACTTTGGGACAAATGGTGATCCAGAAACTTCTATTTTTGAGCCTGAACATAAGGAGGATGACTTCCAAGTTTTAGAAGTGAAACACTAAGCATCATGTAGCAGTATTGCTAAGTGCTAAACACGATATACACATATAATAAAACAATCACTGACTGTACAATGTCTGCTCTCACTGGGATGAAGATCAGATGGGATGTTTATATATTCCCCTTTACATCATTATATGTCTCACAAAGGTTAAAAAATAGCATCTTTTTATGTCTTTCTGGCCATCTCTGGGTCTAAGTTGAATGTCAAAGTTGACCAACTTGTGTGTTTATGTCCACAACCTTCTACTATCCAGGTGAGAGACATGATTTATCATCTAGAATTAACTGTCACCAACTCAGAGGCCATGCAGCAGCTCAACATGTCAATACAGCAGCATAAGCTAAAAGTAGTTCCTCTGTGTTAGCACTTATAACAACAATAATACTAATACTTAGTAATGTGCAGGTCACCACATGTAAACAGAGAATGGTCGGTGCTTTTTTGGATGTTTGTAGAGAACTTTATGGACGCAATAGTGTACTCAAAATAGCTGCATTGTTAGCCACCTCTTACTAGCCGTATTTTACGACTTAGAATGCATAAAAAGAAAAAGAAAAATGCAGTTCCCCTTTAAGGTTTCTGTTGTGTAAAGTGATGAATTGTTTTCCTACAAGGAGCCAGAATACTCTCATGTTTATTGGAGAGGAGCAAGATGCTTGCAGAGAAGGGCAGGGCTCGTACACAACCAGGTAGGAGAGTAGTCCTACCTCTGCAGCAGTAGTAGTAGTAGTAGTAGTAGTAGTAGTAGTACTACTAGTAGTAGTAGTAAATAAGGTGTGTGTGTCTTTCCTTGTGACGCCTGCACGCCCATCTCACCACCGGCTTCACGCCCATGTCTCCATGTGTAGAAACATAGCACAGCAGGCATTCCTCGAGACTTTGCAGGACAACCTCATTGAGATGGACACTCTGGCGTCCGCTCGCCGCCAGGCCGCCTACGACGACGGGTAGGTGTTTGATTGTGATGCCTGCGCTATGTTTCCTCCATCGCACGCTGCGCTTTGTCCGCCATCGTGTGTTTCAATGTTCTCTTCATGAATGGAAATGGAAAAAACACAGGATATGACTGGTTTGTTTGAATTTTCTTTAAAAAATGCAGAAAAGAAGAAAAAAAAAACAAGGCGTTCTTCTTTTTTGATGTTGAAAAGCGAAAACTCACTGGAATTTTGCACGTGAATCGCTGATGCGCGTAAGTGGAAGTGCAATGTTTGAATGTCTAGGTCAGGGGTCGGCAACCCGCGGCTCTTTAGCGCCACCCTAGTGGCTCCCTGGAGCTTTTTCAGAAATGTATGAAAAATGGAAAAAGATGAGGGGAAAACAATCTATTTTTTGTTTTAATATGGTTTCTGTAGGAGGACAAACATGACACAAACCTCCCTAATTGTTATAAAGCACACTGTTTATATTGAACATGCTTCACTGATTCCAGTATTTGGCGAACGCCGTTTTGTCCTACTAATTTTGGCGGTCCTTGAACTCACCAGTTTGTTTACATGTATAACTTTCTAGGACGTGTTTTATGCCCATACTTGCCAACCCTCCCGAATTTTCCAGGAGACTCCCGAAATTCAGCGCCTCTCCCGAAAACCTCCCGGGACAAATATTCTCCCGAAAATCTCCCGATTTTCAGCCGGAGCTAGAGGCCACGCCCCCTCTAGCTCCATGCGGACCTGAATGAGGACAGCCTTTTTTCACGACGGGAGGACAGGGTGACAAGAACTAAATCATCCAGACTAGAGACAAATTGTATTATTATGTTTATCTTACCTAAAAATAAATAGATATTTATTCATTTAAAAAAAACAAAAAAACAAAATACATTTTTACTATATTTTGCTAAAAACATCAAAATTAATTGTATTTTTATTTTTATTTTTTCTGACTCCTTATTACATCCAGCCATAGAATTATACATTAAAATAAACATATTTGAAATAATTAATTTTAAATTATCATAATAATTAATTTAAAATGACCCTATTTAATTATTAAAATAATTGCTTGTTTATCAACAACTTTAGCATTTTATTCATTACATTTTGAAGCTCTCAGAAGCCAAGTTATGTTATATTCCTTAATATTTATTTATGCAAGTTTGAAGTATCAATTATCCAAACACAGTTTTGTTTGCATATTTTCAGGATGTAGATATATATATATATATATATATATATAAAAATATATGTGTATATACATATATATATATGTATATATATATATATATATATATATATATATATATATATATATATATATGTGTGTGTATATACATATATATATATATATATATATATATATATATATATATATAAATATATGTGTATATACATATATATATATATATATATATATATATATATATATATAAATATATGTGTATATATATATATATATATATATATATATATATATATATATATATATATATATATATATATATATATATATATATATATATATATATATGTATGAAATACTTGACTTGGTGAATTCTAGCTGTCAATATACTCCTCCCCTCTTAACCACGCCCCTCCCCACCCCCGACCACGCCCCCACCCCCCCACCTCCCGAAATCGGAGGTCTCAAAGTTGGCAAGTATGTTTATGCCACTTCTTTTTCTGTCTCATTTTGTCCACCAAACTTTTAAGGTTGTGCATAAAAGGTGAGTTTTGTTGAAGTTATTGACTTGTTGGAGTGCTAATCAGACATATTTGGCCACTGCAAGCTAATCGATGCTAACATGCTATTTAGGCTAGCTATATGTACATATTGCATCATAATGCCTCATTTGTAGCTATATTTGAGCTCATTTAGTTTCCTTTAAGTCCTCTTAATTCAATTTATATCTCATGACACACTATCTGTATGTAATATGGCTTTTAATTTTTTGCGGCTCCAGACAGATTTGTTTTTGTATTTTTGGTCCAATATGGCTCTTTCAACATTTTGGGTTGCCGACCCCTGCCCTAGGGTGAGATGAGTGTGTCGATGGTGGAACTGTTCCAATTAGTGATGTCCGATAATATCGGACTGCCGATATTATCGGCCGATAAATGCGTTAAAATGTAATTTCGAAAATTATTATTATTATTATTTTTTAATTTTATTATCGGTATCGTTTTTTTTTCTTTTTTTTTTTTTTTCTTTTTTTCTTTTTTTTCATTAAATCAAGATAAAAAACACAAGATACACTTACAATTAGTGCACCAACCCAAAAAACCTCCCTCCCCATTTACACTCATTCACACAAAAGGGTTGTTTTTTTCTGTTATTAATATTGTGGTAGGTTCCTACATTATATACAGAGGTGGGTAGAGTAGCCAGAAATTGTACTCAAGTAAGAGTACTGTTACTTTAGAGATGTATTACTCAAGTAAAAGTAAGGAGTAGTCACCCAAATATTTACTTGAGTAAAAGTAAAAAGTATGTTGTGAAAAAACTACTCAAGTACTGAGTAACTGATGAGTAACATACACACACACATATCATATATATATATATATATATATATATATATATATATATATATATATATATATATATATATATACACACACACACACATATATATATATATATACACATATACATATATATGTGTATGTATATATATATATATATATATATATATATATAAACACACACATATATATATATATATATATACATACATTGATATATACAGTATATAATTTATATGTATTTATTTTGCCGTTTGTGTTTACATGTTAAAGGTGTTTTAATGAATATACATGCATGTTTAACACATATAGATTCCTTTCTTTCATGAAGACAAGAATATAAGTTGGTGTATTACCTGATTCTGATGACTTGCATTGATTGTAATCAGACAGTAGTGATGATAATGTCCACGTTTTCAAATGGAGGAGAAAAAAAGTTCCTCCTTCCTGTCTAATACCACATGAAAGTGGTTGGTTTTTGGCATCTTATTTGTCCAGCTTCCATATTCGTTTTTATACACTTTACAAGAAATACATTGGCGGCAAACTCCGTAGCTTGCTAGCTTGTTTGCGCTGGCTTTCGGAGACTATTATTTTGAAAGCGCAGGCGCGATGGAGCGGCACTTTTATTGTGAAGACAGGAACTGTGCAGTCAGTCTTTAGGCTTTTGACGGAATGTACGGTTGAAATAAAAAAGGGTCTTTTTTCCTTCACACTTTTGATTGATTGATTGGAACTTTTATTATTAGATTGCACAGTACAGTACATATTCCGTACAATTGACCACTAAATGGTAACACCCGAATACGTTTTTCAACTTGTTTAAGTCAGGTCATGTGACCCCTGGCTCTGTTTGATTGGTCCAACGTCACCAGTGACTGCATCTGATTGGTGGAACGAAGTGAAACGTCACCAGTGACTGTATTTGTTGAAACGCAGGCACTATGAAGGTCTGTCTGACAGACCAAAACAAACAAAGCGTGCATTAACAGATGGATAAAAATTAGTAGCGAGTAGCGAGCTGAATGTAGATAAAAGTAGCGGAGTAAAAGTAGCGTTTCTTCTCTATAAATATACTCAAGTAAAAGTAAAAGTATGTTGCATTAAAACTACTCTTAGAAGTACAATTTATCCCAAAAGTTACTCAAGTAGATGTAACGGAGTAAATGTAGCACGTTACTACCCACCTCTGATTATATATCAATATATATCAATACAGTCTGCAAGGGATACAGTCCGTAAGCACACATGATTGTGCGTGCTGCTGCTCCACTAATAGTACTAACCTTTAACACTTCATTTGACTCATTTTCATTCATTACTAGTTTCCATTTAACTGTTTTTATAATGTTTTACTTTCTTTTTTATTCAAGAAAATGTTTTTAATTTATTTATCTTATTTTACTTTATGATTTTTTTTTTCAAAAAGGACCTTATCTTCACCATACCTGGTTGTCCAAATTAGGCATAATAATGTGTTAATTCCATGACTGTATATATCGATTGATATCGGTATCGGTTGATATCGGTATCGGTAATTAAAGAATTGGACATTATCGAAATATCGGATATCGGCAAAAAGCCATTATTGGACATCCCTAGTTCCAATCGGATGATAAATGTGGGATATGGAGAGGTTTTTAGAGGGACATTCCTGGTAATTTTGGGTAATCAGGGAATTCTTCCAAATCAGGAAAGATGCTGGTTTGAATGTCCAGGGTGAGATCAGTGTGTGGATGTTGGAACGCTTCAAACGGATGAAAAATGTGGGATATATATATATATATATGTGGGTATTCATATTGCCCATTCATTTTAAATTGAGGGAAATTCCTGGTAATTTCGGGTTTCCAAACCAGGAAACATGCTGGCTTGAATGTCCAGGGTGAGTGGCTGTTGGACCACTTCAAATGTTTTCATTTTCAATGGGGAGACATTCCTGGTAATTACAGGTAATCAGGGGAATTGTGGTCCTTTTTTTTGGTTTCTGGGATCTTCATTTTTCTTTTATGAAGTATAAAATGAAAATCAAACAATTTTTATACATTTTGTTTTTGCTTTTCAACACCACAAAAAGAAAAACATTTTTATATATATATATATATATATATATATATATATATATATATATATATATATATATATATATATATATATCAAAAGTTGAATAACTCCTAGAAATGTGATGAAATGATTATTGATGGGTCCAGCTCTTGTGGCAGCAGCGTTGCCATGGCGACGGTGCAGAGTGTTGCCGTGACACTGAATGATGTGGCCTCTCCGCAGGCACTTCCTGTTCAAGCCGGGCGGGACCTCCCCGATGTACTGCACCACGTCGCCCGGGTACCCGCTGACCTCCAGCACGGTGTACTCGCCGCCGCCGCGACCTTTGCCCCGCGGCGCCTTCTCCCGGCCCGCCTTCAGCCTGAAGAAGCCCTCCAAGCACTGCAACTGGAAATGTGCCGCCCTCGCCGCCATCCTCGTCTCCGTCACGCTGCTCTGCCTGCTGGCCTACTTCATCGGTGAGTGACACGCCCACCCTCAGGCTCCGCCCACGCCCTCGCACCTTTTCATCAACTTTTCATCACCTGTTAGCACTTAGTGAGTAGATGGAGTGAATTGCAGGAAAGTGCTAACCTAGCAAGATGTTACAATATACAGATAGCATGTAGCTCACATAGCTATGCTAGTGCTGCTAACTTAGCATGATGTTAAAATGTAAAGTTAGCATGTAGCTCACATAGCTGTGCAAGTGTTGCTAGCCTAGTATGATGCTAAAATGTAATGTTAGCATGTAGCTCACATCGCTATGCAAGTGTTGCTAGCCTAGTATGATGCTAAAATTTAATGTTAGCATGTAGCTCACATTAATATGCTAGTGCTTTTAACGTAGCATGATTTTAAAGTGAAATGTTAGCATGTAGCTCACATTGCTATGCAAGTGTTGCTAGCCTAGTATGATGTTAAAATGTAAAGTTAGCATGTAGCTCACGTAGCTATGCTAGTGTTGCTAGCCTAGTGTGATGTTAAAATGTAATTTTAGCATGTAGCTCACATAGCCATGCTAGTGCTTTTAACCTAGCATGATTTTAACCCGAACAGGACAAGCGGTAGAAAATGGATGGATGGATGGATGTTAGCATGTAGCTCACATAGCTATGCTAGTGTTGCTGACCTAGCATGATGTTAAAACATACAGTTGGCATTTAGCTCACATAGCTACAGTATGTTATTGTGGCTAACTTAGCATGATGTTATAATTATCATGTTTCAGTGAGGACATGTTTCATAATTATTATGTTTCAGTGAGGACATGTTTAATAATTATTATGTTTCAGTGAGGACATGTTTCATAATTATTATGTTTCAGTGAGGACATGTTTCATAAGTATTATGTTTCATAATTATTATGTTTCAGTGAGGACATGTTTAATAATTATTATGTTTCAGTGAGGACATGTTTAATAATTATTATGTTTCAGTGAGGACATGTTTAATAATTATTATGTTTAATAATTATTATGTTTCAGTGAGGACATGTTTAATAATTATTATGTTTCAGTGAGGACATGTTTAATAATTATTATGTTTCAGTGAGGACATGTTTCATAATGATTATGTTTCAGTGAGGACATGTTTCATAATTATTATGTTTCAGTGAGGACATGTTTCATAATTATTATGTTTCATAACTATTATGTTTCAGTGAGGACATGTTTCATAATTATTATGTTTCAGTGAGGACATGTTTAATAATTATTATGTTTCATAATGATTATGTTTCAGTGAGGACATGTTTCATAATTATTATGTTTCAGTGAGGACATGTTTCATAATTATTATGTTTCAGTGAGGACATGTTTCATAATTATTATGTTTCATAATTATTATGTTTCAGTGAGGACATGTTTAATAATTATTATGTTTCAGTGAGGACATGTTTCATAATTATTATGTTTCAGTGAGGACATATTTAATAATTATTGTGTTTCAGTGAGGACATGTTTCATAATTATTATGTTTCAGTGAGGACACATTGAATAATTATTATGTTTCAGTGAGGACATGTTTCATAATTATTATGTTTCAGTGAGGACATGTTTAATAATTATTATGTTTCATAATTATTATGTTTCAGTGAGGACATGTTTAATAATTATTATGTTTCAGTGAGGACATGTTTAATAATTATTATGTTTCAGTGAGGACATGTTTCATAATGATTATGTTTCAGTGAGGACATGTTTCATAATTATTATGTTTCAGTGAGGACATGTTTCATAATTATTATGTTTCATAACTATTATGTTTCAGTGAGGACATGTTTCATAATTATTATGTTTCAGTGAGGACATGTTTAATAATTATTATGTTTCATAATGATTATGTTTCAGTGAGGACATGTTTCATAATTATTATGTTTCAGTGAGAACATGTTTCATAATTATTATGTTTCATAACTATTATGTTTCAGTGAGGACATGTTTAAATAGTGTCAAAGCACTTTGAGTTCCTTAAAAAGATAGAGAAGTGCTATACAAGTATAACCCATTTACCATTTACTTAGTTGGTTACTTGTTGAGTGAGTGAGTTACGTTGTTATTGAATGAGTGAGTGAGTGAGTTACTTGGTTACTTAGTTGGTTACTTGTTGAGTGAGTGAGTTGGTTTTGAGTGAGTGAGTTAGTGAGTTACTTGGTTATTGAATGAGTGAGTGAGTTACTTGGTTACTTAGTTTGTTACTTGTTGAGTGAGTGGGTGAGTGAGTGAGTGAGTAACTTGTTTACTTAAGCTGGTTAGTTGTTTAGTGAGTGAGTGAGTGAGTGAGTGAGTAACTTGTTTACTTAAGCTGGTTAGTTGTTTAGTGAGTGAGTGAGTGAGTGAGTAACTTGTTTACTTAAGCTGGTTAGTTGTTTAGTGAGTGAGTAACTTGTTTACTTAAGTTGGTTAGTTGTTTAGTGAGTGAGTGAGTGAATGAGTAACTTGTTTACTTAAGCTGGTTAGTTGTTTAGTGAGTGAGTGAGTGAGTAACTTGTTTACTTAAGCTGGTTAGTTGTTTAGTTAGTGAGTGAGTGAGTGAGTAACTTGTTTACTTAAGCTGGTTAGTTGTTTAGTGAGTGAGTGAGTAACTTGTTTACTTAAGTTGGTTAGTTGTTTAGTGAGTGAGTGAGTGAGTGAGTGAGTGAGTAACTTGTTTACTTAAGCTGGTTAGTTGTTTAGTGAGTGAGTAATTTGTTTACTTTAGCTGGTTAGTTGTTTAGTGAGTGAGTGAGTGAGTAACTTGTTTACTTAAGCTGGTTAGTTGTTTAGTGAGTGAGTGAGTAACTTGTTTACTTAAGCTGGTTGGTTGTTTAGTGAGTGAGTGAGTGAGTAACTTGTTTACTTTAACTGGTTAGTTGTTTAGTGAGTGAGTGAGTGAGTAACTTGTTTACTTAAGCTGGTTAGTTGTTTAGTGAGTGAGTGAGTAACTTGTTTACTTAAGCTGGTTGGTTGTTTAGTGAGTGAGTGAGTGAGTGAGTGAGTAACTTGTTTACTTAAGCTGGTTAGTTGTTTAGTGAGTGAGTGAGTAACTTGTTTACTTAAGTTGGTTAGTTGTTTAGTGAGTGAGTGAGTGAATGAGTAACTTGTTTACTTAAGCTGGTTAGTTGTTTAGTGAGTGAGTGAGTGAGTGAGTGAGTAACTTGTTTACTTAAGCTGGTTAGTTGTTTAGTGAGTGAGTGAGTGAGTGAGTAACTTGTTTACTTAAGCTGGTTAGTTGTTTAGTGAGTGAGTGAGTAACTTGTTTACTTAAGTTGGTTAGTTGTTTAGTGAGTGAGTGAGTGAGTGAGTGAGTGAGTGAGTGAGTAACTTGTTTACTTAAGCTGGTTAGTTGTTTAGTGAGTGAGTGAGTGAGTAATTTGTTTACTTTAGCTGGTTAGTTGTTTAGTGAGTGAGTGAGTGAGTAACTTGTTTACTTAAGCTGGTTAGTTGTTTAGTGAGTGAGTGAGTAACTTGTTTACTTAAGCTGGTTGGTTGTTTAGTGAGTGAGTGAGTGAGTAACTTGTTTACTTTAGCTGGTTAGTTGTTTAGTGAGTGAGTGAGTGAGTGAGTGAGTAACTTGTTTACTTAAGCTGGTTAGTTGTTTAGTGAGTGAGTGAGTAACTTGTTTACTTAAGCTGGTTGGTTGTTTAGTGAGTGAGTGAGTGAGTAACTTGTTTACTTAAGCTGGTTAGTTGTTTAGTGAGTGAGTGAGTAACTTGTTTACTTAAGTTGGTTAGTTGTTTAGTGAGTGAGTAACTTGTTTACTTAAGCTGGTTAGTTGTTTAGTGAGTGAGTGAGTGAGCGAGTAACTTGTTTACTTAAGTTGGTTAGTTGTTTAGTGAGTGAGTGAGTAACTTGTTTACTTAAGCTGGTTAGTTGTTTAGTGAGTGAGTGAGTGAGTGAGTAACTTGTTTACTTAAGCTGGTTAGTTGTTTAGTGAGTGAGTGAGTAACTTGTTTACTTAAGTTGGTTAGTTGTTTAGTGAGTGAGTAAGTTGTTTACTTAAGCTGGTTAGTTGTTTAGTGAGTGAGTAAGTTGTTTACTTAAGCTGGTTAGTTGTTTAGTGAGTGAGTGAGTAACTTGTTTACTTAAGCTGGTTGGTTGTTTAGTGAGTGAGTGAGTGAGTAACTTGTTTACTTAAGCTGGTTAGTTGTTTAGTGAGTGAGTGAGTAACTTGTTTACTTAAGCTGGTTGGTTGTTTAGTGAGTGAGTGAGTGAGTAACTTGTTTACTTAAGCTGGTTAGTTGTTTAGTGAGTGAGTGAGTAACTTGTTTACTTAAGTTGGTTAGTTGTTTAGTGAGTGAGTAACTTGTTTACTTAAGCTGGTTAGTTGTTTAGTGAGTGAGTGAGCGAGTAACTTGTTTACTTAAGTTGGTTAGTTGTTTAGTGAGTGAGTGAGTAACTTGTTTACTTAAGCTGGTTAGTTGTTTAGTGAGTGAGTGAGTGAGTGAGTAAGTTGTTTACTTAAGCTGGTTAGTTGTTTAGTGAGTGAGTGAGTAACTTGTTTACTTAAGTTGGTTAGTTGTTTAGTGAGTGAGTGAGTAACTTGTTTACTTAAGCTGGTTAGTTGTTTAGTGAGTGAGTGAGTAACTTGTTTACTTAAGTTGGTTAGTTGTTTAGTGAGTGAGTGAGTAACTTGTTTACTTAAGCTGGTTAGTTGTTTAGTGAGTGAGTGAGTAACTTGTTTACTTAAGTTGGTTAGTTGTTTAGTGAGTGAGTAAGTTGTTTACTTAAGCTGGTTAGTTGTTTAGTGAGTGAGTAAGTTGTTTACTTAAGCTGGTTAGTTGTTTAGTGAGTGCTTCTTCATAATTGAGGTAGCGTCAGACTTCAACACAGCGGCCATCTTGAGTGTTGACATTTGGCTCCATGTTTATTTCCATGACATCATTGTGACTTTGATCATGTGATCTCTGTCACGTCTCCTCACTTCACACCACTCAACCATGACCCGGGGCGGCGGCGAGGAGTCTTCACGCTGCGTGTAATTGGCACACGGTGTGACCACACTTCCTGCCACGGGCCAGTGGAAGGAGGTCATGTGACGCGTGTCTCGTTAGTCCTGCCAGCCTCCTCCTTGACACCAGTCTGAAATAATTCATGATAACTAATAATTGACATTATTTAGACAATTGTAGGAAACACCACCTTTAATCAGAGTTTATCATCACGCTCCAACATCTCTAACATGTGAGTGCTGCCTCTTTGCTCGGTCAACATTGCCAATGAAAACATTCTTCCTAATGAAATAAACATGAAATATATCCTTACATGTCAGCTAGGGATTCCACTTTTATACACTACATTACCCACAAGGCTTAGCACTGTAGACAGGAACAGGAAGTAGGAAACATAAGTTATTTTTACACCAAAGTGGCTAAGTTCAAAACGGTTAGCATTCTAGCATGCTAACATTAGCATGCTAGCATTTTTCATAGTTCTCTAATGATAACTATAAGAAAGCTATTGTTAGCATGGTACTGTTAGCATGCTTGCTTTTTTTTTTTTAGCTCGACTTGCTAATTTGCTAATACTAGCATCTAACTTTCAGTTAGCATGCTGTTTTTTTTAACAATTTTTATGTATAGTTATTTTGATACTTGATGCATGCTAAACATTTGTAACTTTTTTTTTCCAGATGTTCCACCTCAAGTAATATAATCTGCTACTTGACACATTACAGTTATCCTTTTAGCATGCTAACATTAGCATGTTAGCATTTTTGATCATTTAACAGGTATACACCTCATTGTCACATTTTTTAGTAGCTACTAATGTTAACTATAAGCATGGTACTGTTAGCATGCTAGCTTCTTTAGCTCATTTTGCACCTCTAAGCCAAATATTTTGTTACTTGACGCTATCTGTTCAGAGTGTTAGCGCTGTGAGCATTTCAGTTTGGCTTTAGCTCTTCAGCAATCACACAAAGTTTCTACTGAAATTGCATTTTGTGTTTTATTGACAAATAATGTAAATATTGTACTGCTTTAGAAGGTGAAAAAACCAAAATATCCTTTGATGTGTCAGTGATGGATGACACTGGTTGGTCAGAAAGTTGGGGAGGGTTTAAATTTTTGTACAAAGTTGTGAGGAAGTTGATATTAATTTAACCTCTAGAGGCTTAGTGGCCACATGCGTGGACAGCACCTTTTAGCTCTTATTTCCATTATTGTGTACACTACTGAATTGGGGTCTTATGGCCACTTATGTGGACACTTATACTGCCATCTGGTGGTGTCAGAAGAGTATAACATACAATGGAATTTGGGGGAAAAAAGTGTAAAAATAAAAATAAAAAATGTCACTAAACATGAAGTACACGTTTGTGTACTTATGGACTAAATACATCATATTAGTTGTTATTCTAATTAGGGTCCAATAAGCCTAAACAACAAAGAGAAATAAAAAAAAGCATGTAAACAAACAGCTTGGGCCTTAAGGATGGATGTGTTATGGTTGTGCTGCAGTGGAGTAAAGAATGTTAGCAGCTGAGTGGAGAAGATGAAATGTAGAAATCCATGAATGTTGTGTTCATTACTTGAGACGTAACAAAGCAATCAAATGCTGATATTGACTTTCTGGGCCTTTTTCTGCTGACTGCTGACTTTTCTGCCTGAGTCAGCTGGTCTTGTCCAGTCTGGTATTGGTCATCTGTCACCCCCCCCCACCTTCCCTCCCTCCTCCTCCATGGTCACACCACTTCTTTTGTCGTCCTTGTGAAACATCATCACAGCCTCCGTGTCCCCGAGGTCTTCTTCATGGTGTATTTAGTGATGGGGGACAGATGTTGTCACTGAAGGTCAGCGTGGCGTTTAGTTGCTGCAGGTCAGCACAACCTGCTGCTGAGCATCAAAGCTTTTTGTCTTCCTCCATCACTTGTGTGTTCACTTCCTCTTTCTTCCTACATCAGTCCTGTTCACTTCCTCTTTGTTCCTACATCAGTCATGTTCACTTCCTGTTTGTTCCTCTATCATCTGTTTGTCCACTTCCTGTTTGTTCCTACATCATCTGTTTGTCCACTTCCTCTTTGTTCCTCCATCAGTCGTGTTCACTTCCTGTTTGTTCCTACATCAGTCATGTTCACTTCCTGTTTGTTCCTCTATCATCTGTTTGTCCACTTCCTGTTTGTTCCTACATCATCTGTTTGTCCACTTCCTCTTTGTTCCTCCATCGGTCGTGTTCACTTCCTCTTTGTTCCTCCATCATCTGTTTGTCCACTTCCTCTTTGTTCCTCCATCAGTCGTGTTCACTTCCTATTTGTTCCTACATCAGTCATGTTCACTTCCTGTTTGTTCCTCTATAATCTGTTTGTCCACTTCCTGTTTGTTCCTACATCATCTGTTTGTCCACTTCCTCTTTGTTCCTCCATCAGTCGTGTTCACTTCCTGTTTGTTCCTACATCAGTCATGTTCACTTCCTGTTTGTTCCTCTATCATCTGTTTGTCCACTTCCTGTTTGTTCCTACATCATCTGTTTGTCCACTTCCTCTTTGTTCCTCCATCAGTCGTGTTCACTTCCTGTTTGTTCCTACATCAGTCGTGTTCACTTCCTGTTTGTTCCTCCATCGTCTGTTTGTCCACTTCCTCTTTGTTCCTCCATCAGTCGTGTTCACTTCCTGTTTGTTCCTCCATCAGTCGTGTTCACTTCCTGTTTGTTCCTACATCAGTCTTGTTCACTTCCTGTTTGTTCCTCCATCATCTGTTTGTCCACTTCCTCTTTGTTCCTCCATCATCTGTTTGTTCACTTCCTCTTTGTTCCTCCATCAGTCGTGTTCACTTCCTGTTTGTTCCTCCATCAGTCGTGTCCACTTCCTGTTTGTTCCTACATCATCTGTTTGTCCACTTCCTCTTTGTTCCTACATCAGTCGTGTTCACTTCCTGTTTGTTCCTCCATCATCTGTTTGTTCACTTCCTCTTTGTTCCTCCATCAGCCGTGTTCACTTCCTGTTTGTTCCTACATCATCTGTTTGTCCACTTCCTCTTTGTTCCTCCATCAGTCGTGTCCACTTCCTCTTTGTTCCTCCATCAGTCGTGTTCACTTCCTGTTTGTTCCTACATCATCTGTTTGTCCACTTCCTGTTTGTTCCTCCATCATCTGTTTGTTCACTTCCTCTTTGTTCCTCCATCAGTCGTGTCCACTTCCTCTTTGTTCCTCCATCAGTCGTGTTCACTTCCTGTTTGTTCCTACATCAGTCGTGTTCACTTCCTGTTTGTTCCTACATCATCTGTTTGTCCACTTCCTCTTTGTTCCTCCATTAGTCGTGTCCACTTCCTCTTTGTTCCTCCATCAGTTGTGTTCACTTCCTGTTTGTTCCTCCATCAGTCGTGTTCACTTCCTCTTTGTTTCTACATCAGTCGTGTTCACTTCCTGTTTGTTCCTCCATCAGCTGTCTGTTCACTTCCTGTTTGGCGTACACAAAATATTTAATTTGTGTTCTCTTGGAAGCTTTTTACATTTTAGTCAGGTTGAGGAATTTGGATGATATCTTCATCTTGTATTCTGTTAAGAACATCAGGAATGTTGGAGCCAGTGTTTAAAAAAAATACTTTAAATAAGTAATTATTATAGTTACTCGTTACTTTGTCTAAAAGTATTTTAATTACCAATGTAATTACCCTTTCATAAATATAAATATTTACTAAATAATTATTTTGTTTATTTTGAAAATAAGATTGAACTATATTGCACAGGCAGTTGTGATGTTTCATGAGAGCAGGGTGTGTGTGTGCTTTTAAAAGGCGTGTGCCTGTTGCCAAGTGACGTGTGACGTCAGCGCCCAGACATAGCAGCATTAGCTCAGCTGTGTTTGTCAGCTCAAACTTGCGGTTTATGAAGCAGCTCTGCTGAATGTTGTCACTGTTTTGTGCTAGCGCTAGCTAATGACGAGATTGAATGTGTTTCCACGGCTGTAGTCTCCTTGTCCACAAACTGGGTGTTGTAGTCTTGCAAGCTTGTCACTTCAATCCTTGATAATAACACTGGTAATAACGCAATTGTATAATAACGCTGTTATAAAATAACACCGTTGTATAATAACACTGTTGTATAATAACACTGTTATATAATAACACAACACTGTTATATAATAACACTGTTGTATAATAACACTGTTATATAATAACACTTATATAATAACGCTGTTGTTTAATAATACTGGTATGTAATAACACTGTTGTATAATAACACTGTTGTATAATAATCTTGTTTAATAACAATGTTATATAATAACACTGTTGTATAATAACACTGTTGTATAATAACACTGTTGTATAATAACAATGTTATATAATAATCTTGTTTAATAACAATGTTATATAATAACACTGTTGTATAATAACACTGTTGTATAATAACACTGTTACATATTAACACTGTTGTATAATAACAGTTGTATAATAACAATGTTATATAATAACAATGTTGTATAATAGCACTGTTGTATAATAATACTGGTATATAATAATACTGGTATATAATAACACTGTTATATAATAACACTGTTGTATAATAACACTTGTATAATAAAACTGTTGTATAATAACACTGGTATATAATAACACTGTTATATAATAACACTGTTGTATAATAACACTGTTGTATAATAACACTGTTGTATAATAATACTGGTATATAATAACACTGTTGTATAATAATACTGGTATATAATAACACTGTTGTATAATAATACTGGTATATAATAACACTGGTATATAATAACACTGTTATATAATAACACTGTTGTATAATAACACTGTTGTATAATAACACTGTTGTATAATAACACTGTTGTATAATAATACTGGTATATAATAACACTGTTGTATAATAATACTGGTATATAATAACACTGTTGTATAATAATACTGGTATATAATAACACTGTTGTATAATAATACTGGTATATAATAACACTGGTATATAATAACACTGTTATATAATAACACTGTTGTATAATAACACTGTTGTATAATAACACTGTTGTATAATAATACTGGTATATAATAACACTGTTGTATAATAATACTGGTATATAATAACACTGTTATATAATAACACTGTTGTATAATAACACTGTTGTATAATAACACTGTTGTATAATAATACTGGTATATAATAACACTGTTGTATAATAATACTGGTATATAATAACACTGTTGTATAATAATACTGGTATATAATAATACTGGTATATAATAACACTGGTATATAATAACACTGTTATATAATAACACTGTTGTATAATAACACTGTTGTATAATAACACTGTTGTATAATAATACTGGTATATAATAACACTGTTGTATAATAATACTGGTATATAATAACACTGTTGTATAATAATACTGGTATATAATAAAACTGTTGTATAATAATACTGGTATATAATAACACTGTTGTATAATAATACTGTTATATAATAACACTGTTATATAATAACACCGTTGTATAATAACACTGTTGTATAATAATACTGGTATATAATAACACTGGTATATAATAACACTGTTATATAATAACACTGTTGTATAATAACACTGTTGTATAATAACACTGTTGTATAATAACACTGTTGTATAATAATACTGGTATATAATAACACTGTTGTATAATAATACTGGTATATAATAACACTGTTGTATAATAATACTGGTATATAATAAAACTGTTGTATAATAATACTGGTATATAATAACACTGTTGTATAATAATACTGTTATATAATAACACTGTTATATAATAACACCGTTGTATAATAACACTGTTGTATAATAATACTGGTATATAATAACAGTGTTGTATAATAACACTGTTGTATAATAACACTGTTATATAATAACACTGTTATATAATAACACTGTTGTATATTAGCACTGTTGTATAATAACACTGTTGTATAATAATACTGGTATATAATAACACTGTTATATAATAATACTGGTATATAATAACACTGTTATATAACAACATTGTTGTGTATTAGCACTGTTGTATAATACACTGTCATATAATAACAGTGTTACATATGAACACTGTTGTATAATAACACTGTTATATAACAATGTTGTATAATAATGTTGTTTAGTAACAATGTTATATAATAACACTGTTATATAATAACACTGTTATATAATAACACTGTTGTATATTAGCACTGTTGTATAATACACTGTCATATAATAACAGTGTTACATATGAACACAGTTGTATAATAACACTGTTGTTTTATAACGCTGTTATTGTGAAAATGTGTGGGAGTTGCGTAACAAGATGTTTTCCTCTCTTCCAGCCATGCACCTTTTGGGCCTCAACTGGCACCTGAAGCCCACGCACAGACAGATGTACCACGTGACGGAGGACAACACAAGCGGCCTGACGTTACCTACCGACCTGAGCCTGGGGCCGCTGGGCAACACGGGCCTGGAAGCGCCGGGTCGCGGGCGCAAAGACGACAGTAAGCGGCGTCTAAGCACTTTATCGCGGCGGCGCAGGCGAAAAAGTTCCGCCGGAAAGTTTGTTAGCCGGCTGACATTCTCTGCCGTCTCTGCGGTCCGTGGGCACGTCTGCATTGTAACCGTAGGAGCGTTGTCGTGCCGGGGGAAGCGCGAAAGGGGCGGGATTAGCGACAAATGTGATCCTTTCATCTCCCGCCCGCACCGCTAGCCTGCCAGCCAAAGAACGTGTGCTGGGTCCTCGGGGACGACTGTCTGACTCCCGGGAAGTTTGCTGGCCTCCATCTTGGCTGCCACGGGAGGTGGAGGAGGGCTCATTAGCATATAGACGAATCCAGCAGTTGTCCTTTTTCCTTTAGCCAGCGTGGTTAGCGAGGGCGACCTTTGCTGCTTAGAAAAATCAATATCCAAGGCGGCGGCGTGACAAACACTCACCAGCTAAGCACAATTCTTTGAAAACTACTCAGCTGCGACGCCACAACAAGTCATTTGCTGACACCACCCACAATCACATGTGTTTCTTCAAAGTGGAATATCACGTAGCACAAGTGGCGAGTAGATGCTTCCATGGTGGCTACAAAACTGCTGGCTGACTCTTAAAGGGGAACAATCCTCATCTATGACTACAACACATGTTTTGATCTATTCTAAATCCTCAAATATGGCAACTAAGAGGTGGCTAACTCTATCGCACCCTTAAATCCCTCTAAAAACACACCAACAATACTCCATTTACATGTGGTGACCTGAGTATTAACAAGTATTATTATAAGTGCTAACACAGAGGGACTACTTTTAGAGAGCTAACTAGCTTATGTTGCTATATTGACATGGTGAGCTGCTGCATGGCCTCTGAGTTGGTGAAAGTTAATTGTAGATGATAAATCATGTCTCTCACCTGGATAGTAGAAGGTTGTGGACATAAACCCACAAGTTGGTCAACTTTGACATCCAAAGTAGACCCAGAGATGGCTAAAAAGACACTTTTTTTAAGCCTTTGTGAGGATGATGATGATGAATTGTTGACGTTAAGGGGAAGATACAGACAGAGCAGACATTGTACAGTAAGTGATTGTTTTATCATGTTTATATATCTTGTTTAGTACTTAGCAACACTGCTACATGATGCTGAGTGTTTGACTAAAGCTACATCTGTTTAGCACACAGCTTCTATAACCTGTAGATCATCCTCCTTGTATTCAGGCTCAAAAATAGAAGTTTCTGGATCATCATTTGTTCCAAAGTAGTTTTTGTTGTCTCTCATCAAGTCTGCCATGATTAGTAGTCTTGTTGTTGTTGTTGAAGGGAAAGTGAACGTTGTGATGCATCTGTGAAATTAATACTTCAAATGATGGAAATATGTACATATGACATGTTATTATGAATTTTACTACATTATATATATATATATATATATATATATATATATATATACTTACATCATGTATATAAAATATGTAAATATTACATATTATGAATTTTACTGCATTACTTATATACTTAAGCGTGTATATAAAATATATAAATATTACATGTTATTATAAATGTTGCTACATTACTTATATACTTACAGCGTGTACATAAATTATGTAAATATTACATGTTATTATGAATGTTACTACATTACATATATACTTTCAGTGTGTGGATAAAATATGTAAAAAATACATGTTATTATGAATGTTACTAGATACTACATATATACTTATAGTGTGTATATAAAATATGTAAATATTAATTGTTATTATTAATGTTACTAGTTACTACATATATACTTGCAGTGTGTATATAAAATATGTAAATATTACATGTTATTATGAATATTACTAGATACTACATATATATTTACAGTGTATATAAAATATGTAAAAATTACATGCTATTATGAATGTTACAAGATACTACATATATATTTACAGTGTATATAAAATATGTAAACATTACATGCTATTATGAATGTTACTAGATATTACATATATACTTACAGTGTGTATATAAAATATGTATATATTACATGTTATTATGAATGTTACTAGATACTACATATATACTTATAGTGTGTATTTAAAATATGTAAATATTAATTGTATTATGAATGTTACTAATTACTACATATATACTTGCAGTGTGTATATAAAATATGTAAATATTACATGTTATTATGAATATTACTAGATACTACATATATACTTATAGTGTGTATATAAAATATGTAAATATTAATTGTTATTATTTATGTTACTAGTTACTACATATATATTTGCAGTGTGTATATAAAATATGTAAACATGACATGCTATTATGAATGTTACTAGATATTACATATATACTTACAGTGTATATAAAATATGTAAATATTAATTGTTATTATGAATGTTACTAGTTGCTACATATATACTTGCAGTGTGTATATAAAATATGTAAATATTACATGTTATTATGAATATTACTAGATACTACATATATATTTACAGTGTATATAAAATATGTAAACATTACATGCTATTATGAATGTTACTAGATACTACATATATATTTACAGTGTGTGTATAAAATATGTAAATATTACATGTTATTATGAATGTTACTACATTACATATATACTTACAGTGTGTATATAAAATATGTAAATATTACATGTTATTATGAATGTTACTACACTACATATATACTTACAGTGTGTATATAAAATATGTAAATATTACATGTTATTATGAATATTACTAGATCCTACATATATATTTACAGTGTATATAAAATATGTAAACATTACATGCTATTATGAATGTTACTAGATACTACATATATATTTACAGTGTGTATATACAATATGTAAACATTACATGCTATTATCAATGTTACTAGATATTACATATATACTTACAGTGTGTATATCAAATATGTATATATTACATGTTATTATGAATGTTACTAGATACTACATATATACTTATAGTTGGTATATAAAATATGTAAATATTCATTGTATTATGAATGTTACTAATTACTACATATATACTTGCAGTGTGTATATAAAATATGTATATATTACATGTTATTATGAATGTTACTAGATAACCCCCCCCCCCCCCCCCCCCCCCCCCCCCCCCCCCCCCAAAAAAAGGTGCACGTCCCTTTAAGTAGCACTTTTTTTGCGGTGATTGCTGGCTCCAGGCGTCAATCAGGAGCACGCAAGCGAACAGATGTCATCTTCCAGCAACACGAGCGGCTCCAACAGGCAGCATATGGCCTCTTTTTGGCCCTTCTCAAATATAATTACAACTCTCACTTTTACTACTGTCGCTTTAATTACGTCTGCAGCGTTTTGTAGCGCCATATGTTCCAGCGTTGAATATTACTTCCCAACATGCCCTTCCTGTGGAATGCTTCAATTAAAAGGCAGAAACATGAATACAAGTAGTTTGCTTCCTAATGAGTGCACGTCAAGCAGTGAGGTGGTTAAATACTTCTACTACTATATTGAAGTTGACCTCTCTGACCTCCCAGCAGGCGGCTTGTTCCCTGACGACAGCTACATCGACATGGGCGAGATCGACGTGGGACGCAAAGTGGCCCAGCAGATCCCGCCCGCCGTCTTCTGGAGGTCTCAGGTCTTCGTGGATCACCCCATGTACCTGAAGTTCAACGTGTCCCTCGGCAAAGACGCCTTAGTGGGGGTCTACGGCAGGAGGGGTCTGCCCCCGTCTCACACGCAGGTCAGTCTGCTCCTCAAGTCTTCACCAACATTACACTTCTTCAAGGTTTTCTTCTGCTGGGATGGAAAACTGAGAAGAGATCCTGGATGACTTCAACTTCATTTGTTACACAGTCCACGTATTTCTTTGTTCAAGTCCACCTCAAAACTCAAATACTGCAGGGCCACCTTAAAACTACATCCATCCATCCATTCATGCACCTATCCATCCATGCATCCATCCATCCATCCATCCATCCATCCATCCATCCATCCATTCATGCATGCATCTATCCATCCATGCATCCACCCATGCATCTATCCATGCATCCATTCACGCATCTATCCATCCATCCATCCATGCATTCATCCAGGCATCCATCCATCCACCCATGCATCCATCCATCCATTCATGCATCTATCCATCCATGCATTCATCCAGGCATCCATCCATCCACCCATGCATCCATCCATCCATTCATGCATCTATCCATCTATCCATGCATCCATCCGTGCATCTATCCATCCATCCATGCATCTACCCATCCATCCATTCATGCATCTATCCATCCATCCATGCATCCATCCATGCATCTATCCATCCATCCATGCATCCATCCCTACATCTATCCATCCATGCATCCATCCATGCATCTATCCATCCATCCATGCATCCATCCATTCATGCATGCATCTATCCATCCATGCATCCATTCATGCATCTATCCATCCATCCATCCATGCATCCATCCATGCATTCATCCAGGCATCCATCCATCCATTCATGCATCTATCCATCCATCCATGCATCCATCCATCCATCCATGCATCTACCCATCCATCCATGCATCCATCCATGCATCTATCCATCCATCCATGCATCCATCCATGCATCCATCCATTCATGCATGCATCTATCCATCCATGCATCCATTCATGCGTCTATCCATCCATCCATCCATCCATCCATGCATTCATCCAGGCATCCATCCATCCATCCATGCATCCATCCATCCATTCATGCATCTATCCATCCATCCATGCATCCATCCATGCATCTATCCATCCATTCATGCATCCATCATGCATCTATCCATCCATGCATCCATCCATGCATCTATCCATCCATCCATGCATTCATCCAGGCATCCATCCATCCACCCATGCATCCATCCATCCACCCATGCATCCATCCATCCATCCATCCATTCATGCATCTATCCATCCATCCATGCATCCATCATGCATCTATCCATCCATGCATCCATTCATGCATCTATCCATCCATCCATCCATGCATTCATCCAGGCATCCATCCATCCATCCATGCATCCATGCATCCATCCATGCATTCATCCAGGCATCCATCCATGCATCCATCCATCCATCATGCATCTATCCATCCATGCATCCATCCATGCATCTATCCATCCATCCATGCATCCATCCATGCATTCATCCAGGCATCCATCCATCCACCCATGCATCCATCCATCCATCCATCCATTCATGCATCTATCCATCCATCCATGCATCCATCATGCATCCATCCATCCATGCATCCATCCATCCATGCATCTATCCATGCATCCATTCATGCATCCATCCATGCATCCATCGATCCATCCATCCATCCATGCACCCATCCATCCATGCATCCATCCTATTATGTCAGACCCATCCATTGCTTTCGGTCTCCCCTAGAGGGGGAGGGGGGGTTACCCACATATGCGGTCCTCTCCAAGGTTTCTCATAGTCATTCACATCGACGTCCCACTGGGGTGAGTTTTTCCTTGCCCTTATGTGGGCTTTGTACCGAGGATGTTGTTGTGGCTTGTGCAGCCCTTTGAGACACTTGTGATTTAGGGCTATATAAATAAACATTGATTGATTGATTGATTGATTGATTGATCCATGCATCCATCTATGCATGGATGAAAATCTCTAGATCTGGATGGATGCATCCATCGATCCATGCATCCATGCATCCATGCATCCATCGATCCATCGATCCATGCATCCATGCATCCATCGATCCATGCATCCATCCATGCATCCATCCACTGACTCCCCCCCTGCATGTGTGCAGTTTGACTTTGTGGAGCTGCTGGATGGCCGACGTCTGCTGGCCCACCACCCTCCCGGCCTGGAGGGGCCCGCCGCCCTGCAGAGGAGCCTGGCCCCTGTGAGCACACACGACACAGGCTTCATTCAGTACATGGAGTCTGGCATCTGGCACCTGGCAGTCTACAACGACGGCAAGGACACTGAGACTGTCTCCTTCCTCACCACCGCCAGCGGTCAGCAAACCTCCATTTTTATTTCAAATGCCTTCTTTCTTAAGGAACATGACAGTAACATTCACATTCACTTCACTTAGCAACACTAGCAGGTCAGCTACATGCTAACATCATGCTGGGTTAGCAACACTAACATAGCCATGTGAGCTACATGCTAACATCATGCTGGGTTAGCAACACTAGCATAGCTATGTGAGCTACATGGTAACATTACATTTTAACGTCATGCTAGGTTAGCAACACGAGCATTGCTATGTGAGCTACATAATAACATTATGTTTTGACATCATGCTAGGTTAGCAACACTAGCATAGCTATGTGAGCTACATGCTAACATCATGCTAGGTTAGCAACACTAGCATAGCTATGTGAGCTACATGGTAACATTACATTTTAACATCATGCTAGGTTAGCAACACTAGCATTGCCATGTGAGCTACATGCTAACATTATGTTTTGACATCATGCTAGGTTAACAACACTAGCATTGCCATGTGAGCTACATGCTAAAAATACATTTTAGCATCATACTAGGTTAGCAACACTAGCATACCAATGTGAGCTACATGCTAACATTACATTTTCACATTATACAAAGCTCGAAATACCATCATAGCTATGTGAGCTACATGCTAAAATTAAATATTAGCATTATGCAAAGTTAATAACTCTAGCATAGCTATGTGGGCTACATGCTAACATTATATATTTAGCATCATGCAAAGTTAATAACACTAGTAAAGCTATGTCAGCTACATGCTAAAATTACATTTTAACATCATGATAGGTAAACAACACTAACATAGCTATGTGGGCTACATGCTAACATTATATATTTAGTATCATGCAAAGTTAATAACACTAGCAAGGCTATGTGAGCTACATGCTAACATTACATTGTAACATCATGCTAGGTTAGCAACACTAGCATAGTTATGTGAGCAACATGCTAACATTACATGTTAACATCATGCTAGGTTAGCAACACTATGTAAAAAGAAGTTGCGTCATGGTAATGGGCCAGTCTTAAAGCAGTAGTGCTAACAGTAGAACCACGAAAGAGTGGCTGATACAAGTGTAAAAAGAAGTGAACCACATGTTCAAGTTGGAGTCTCACAGTTTCTTCTTCTCGCTGGGAGTTTTTCGAGGCCGTTCAGCTAATTGTCTCATGAGCCAATCAGGCGCTGCCACTTGTTAGCATGCAATTAAAGGTGTGATGGTACACTTAGCTGCACATTCACAATCATTATGGAAGACAAGAACACTTTTTTTTCCTTTTTTTATACATTCTAAATTGAAAATAAAGTTTCGCAAAAGTTAGCTAACATTAGAGCTAATGGGAATCGCTCTATTCCGCCTATAAAGCCTTCTGAAAACCTCCATCAAGTTTTTATATACACACTGTAAGTATATATGTAGTATCCAGTAACATTCATAACAACATGTAATATTTACATATTTTATATACACACTGTAAGTATATATGTAGTATCTAGTAACATTCATAATAACATGTGAAATTTACATATTTTATGTGCACACTGTAAGTATACATGCAGTATCTAGTAACATGCATAATAACATGTAATATTTAAATATTTTATATACACACTGTAAGTATATATGTAATGTAGTAACATTCATAATAATATGTAATATTTACATATTTTATATACACACTAAGTATATAAGTAATCTAGTAAGATTCATAATAACATGTAACATTTACATATTTTGTATACACACTGTAAGTATATATGTAGTATCAAGTAACATTCATAATAACATGTAATATTTACATATTTTATGTGCACACTATAAGTATACATGCAGTATTTAGTAACATGTATAATAACATGTAATATTTACATATTTTATATACACACTGTAAGTATATATGTAATGTAGTAACATTCATAATAATATGTAATATTTACATATTTTATATACACACTGTAAGCATATATGTAGTATCTAGTAACATTCATAATAACATGTAATATTTACATATTTTATATACACACTGTAAGTATACAGTATATGTAATGCAGTAACATTCATAATAACATGTAATATTTACATATTTTATATACACACTGTAAGTATATATGTAATGTAGTAACATTCATAATAATATGTAATATTTACATATTTTATATACACACTATAAGTATATAAGTAATCTAGTAACATTCATAATAACATGTAATATTTACATATTTTGTATACACACTGTAAGTATATATGTAGTATCAAGTAACATTCATAATAACATGTAATATTTACATATTTTATGTGCACACTGTAACTATACATGCAGTATCTAGTAACATGCATAATAACATGTAATATTTAAATATTTTATATACACACTGTAAGTATATATGTAATGTAGTAACATTCATAGTAATATGTAATATTTACATATTTTATATACACACTGTATGTATATATGTAATGTAGTAACATTCATAATAACATGTAATATTTACATATTTTATATACACACTGTAAGTATATATGTAATCTAGTAACATTCATAATGACATGTAATATTTACATATTTTGTATACACACGATGTAAGTATGTATGTAGTATCAAGTAACATTCATTTTAACATGTAATATTTACATATTTTATACACACACTGTAAGTTTATATGTAGTATCTAGTAAAGTTCATAATAACATGTACAATTTACATATTTTATATACACACTGTAAGTATGTATGTAGTATCCAGTAACATTAATAATAACATGTAATATTTACATATTTAATATACACACTGTAAGTATATATGTAGTATATAGTAACATTCATAATAACATGTAATATTTACATATTTTATACACACACTGTAAGTATATATGTAGTATCTAGTAACATTCATAATAACATGTAATATTTACATGTTTTATATACACACTGTAAGTATATATGTAACATAGTAACATTCATAACATGTAATATTTACATATTTTATACACACACTAAGTATATATGTAGTATCTAGTAACATTCATCATAACATGTAATATTTACATATTTTATATACACACTGTAAGTATATATGCAGTATCTAGTAACATTCATAATAACATGTAATATTGACATAATTTTGTCACGTTAAGTATTAATTTCACAGACGCTCACTTTCCCTTCGACAACAACAGGACTACTAATCAAGGCAGACTTGATGAGAGAACTGCTCTCACTGGTATTAAGACTGATGGGATGTTTATATCTTCCCTTTTTACATCAACAATTCATCATCATCCTATAGCATTGATTAGCACCCAGAGTGATTAGCACTAGCATTGATTGGCACTAATATTGATTAGTGCTTGCATTGATTGACACTAACATTGATCAGCGCTAGCATTGAATAGTGCTATGATTGATTAAAGATAGCATTGATTAGAGCTAGCATTGATTAGCACTATCATTGATTAGCGCTAGTATTGATTAGCATTGTCATTGGTTAGTGCTAGTGTTGAATAGCGCTAGCATTGATTAGCACTAGCGTTGAGTAGAACTAGCATTGATTAATGCTAGCATTGATTAATGCTAGCATTGAATAGTGCTAAGATTAATCAGCACTGGCATCGATTAGTGCTAGCATTGATTAGCGCTCGCATTGATTAGCACTAGTATTGATTAGCACTGTCATTGGTTAGCGCTAGTATTGAATAGCGCTAGCATTGATTAGCAGTAGCATTGATTAGCATTAGCATTGAATAATGCTACCATTGACCATCGCTAGTATTGATTAGCACTAGTATTGATTAGCACTGTCATTGATTAGCGCTAGCTTTGAATAGCGCTAGCATTGATTAGCAGTAGCATTGAGTAGAACTAGCATTGATTAATGCTAGCATTGAATAGTGCTAGGTTTGATCAGCACTGGCATCGATTAGTGCTAGCATTGATTAGCGCTCGCATTGATTAGCACTATCATTGATTAGCACTAGTATTGATTAGCATTGTCATTGGTTAGTGCTAGTATTGAATAGCGCTAGCATTGATTAGCAGTAGCATTGATTAGCATTAGCATTGAATAATGCTACCATTGACCAGCGCTAGCATTGATTAGCACTAGTATTGATTAGCACTGTCATTGATTAGCACTAGCATTGAATAGCTCTAGCATTGATTAGCGCTAGCATTGATTAGAACTAGCGTCGATTAACGCTAGCATTGCATAGTGCTAGGATTGATCAGCACTAGCATTGATTAGCACTAGCACTTATTAGCACTATCATCAATTAGCGCTATTGGTGATTAGCGCTAGCGTTAGCCATGAAGGTGAGAGAGGTGTCATCCATTCAAGGCAGCTGGGTTTAACAAAAAGCTGCTGGGTCAGAAATGTGCCAACAACACCCGTACTTGCAGACAGAAACAAGCTCCTCCTTCTCCAAGACACGCCCACCAGCCTCTGTGCCAACATTTCAATATTCATGATGAGATATGACACCGGGCGTGTTTGCTTGGCTTGTATTTTCTCCGCGGGGAGCGCGTGGACATCTTCTCTGGTTCCCCAAGCAGGGAGAATGTGATGTCAGCGTTGTGAATATGAATATTCATGAGAGCATGAATATTCATGAGTCTGACTATGAATATGCATATGTAGCTGGCAGTCAGATGTGCTCACCTGAGGGGCAGCAGGAGATGCTGTTGACCTTTAAACAGCTAATGTGCTAACCTAGCATGATGTTAGCATGTAGCTCACATAGCTACGCTAGTGTTGCTAACCTAGCATGATGTTAGCATGTAGCTCACATAACTATGCTAGTGTTGCTAATCTAGCATGATGTTGAAATATAATGTTAGCATGTAGCTTACATAGTTATGCTAGTGTTGCTAACCTAGCATGATGTTCTAATGTAATGTTAGCATGTAGCTCACATAGCTATGCTAGTGTTGCTAACCTAGCCTGATGTTAGCATGTAGCTCACATAACTATGCTAGTGTAGTTAACCTAGCATGATGTTGAAATATAATGTTAGCATGTAGCTCACATAGCTATGCTAGTGTTGCTAACCTAACATGATGTTAAAATTTAATGTTAGCATATAGCTCACATAGCTATGCTAGTGTTGCTAACCTAGCATGATGTTAAAATATAATGTTAGCATGTAGCTCACATAGCTATGCTAGTGTTGCTAACCTGGCATGATGTTAAAATGTAATGTTAGCATGTAGCTCACATAGCTATGCTAGTGTTGCTAACCTGGCATGATGTTAAAATGTAATGTTAGCATGTAGCTCACATAGCTATGCTAGTGTTGCTAACTAGCATTATGTTGAAATATAATGTTAGCATGTAGCTCACATAGCTATGCTAGTGTTGCTAACCTAGCATGATGTTAAAATGTAATGTTAGCATGTAGCTCACATAGCTATGCTAGTGTTGCTAACCTAGCATGATGTTAAAATATAATGTTAGCATGTAGTTAACCTAGCATGATGTTAAAATTTAATGTTAGCATATAGCTCACAAAGCTATGCTAGTGTTGCTAACCTAGCATGATGTTAAAATGTAATGTTAGCATGTAGTTAACCTAGCATGATGTTAAAATGTAATGTTAGCATATAGCTCACATAGCTATGCTAGTGTTGCTAACTAGCATGATGTTGAAATATAATGTTAGCATGTAGCTCACATAGCTATGCTAGTGTTGCTAAACTAGCATGATGTTGAAATGTAATGTTAGCATGTAGCTCACATAGCTATGCTAGTGTTGCTAATCTAGCATGATGTTAAAATATAATGTTAGCATGTAGCTCACATAGCTATGCTAGTGTTGCTAACCTAGCATGATGTTGAAATATAATGTTAGCATGTAGCTAGTGTTGCTAACCTAGCATGATGTTAAAATGTAATGTTAGCATGTAGCTCACATAGCTATGCTAGGGTTGCTAACCTATCATGATGTTAGCATGCCGCTAACATAGCTATGCTAGTGTTGCTAACCTAGCATGATGTTGAAATATAATGGTAGCATGTAGCTAGTGTTGCTAACCTAGCATGATGTTAAAATGTAATGTTAGCATGTAGCTCACATAGCTATGCTAGGGTTGCTAACCTATCATGATGTTAGCATGCCGCTAACATAGCTATGCTAGTGTTGCTAACCTAGCATGATGTTGAAATGTAATCTTAGCATGTAGCTCACATAGCTATGCTAGTGTTGCTAACCTAGCATGATGTTAAAATTTAATGTTAGCATGTAGCTCACATAGCTATGCTAGTGTTGCTAACCTAGCGTGATGTTAAAATTTAATGTTAGCATGTAGCTCACATAGCTATGCTAGTGTTGCTAACCTAGCATGATGTTAAAATATAATGTTAGCATGTAGCTCACATAGCTATGCTAGTGTTGCTAACCTGGCATGATGTTAAAATGTAATGTTAGCATGTAGCTCACATAGCTATGCTAGTGTTGCTAACCTAGCATGATGTTAAAATATAATGTTAGCATGTAGCTCACATAGCTATGCTAGTGTTGCTAACCTGGCATGATGTTAAAATGTAATGTTAGCATGTAGCTCACATAGCTATGCTAGTGTTGCTAACTAGCATTATGTTGAAATATAATGTTAGCATGTAGCTCACATAGCTATGCTAGTGTTGCTAACCTAGCATAATGTTAAAATGTAATGTTAGCATGTAGCTCACATATCTATGCTAGTGTTGCTAACCTAGCATGATGTTAAAATATAATGTTAGCATGTAGTTAACCTAGCATGATGTTAAAATTTAATGTTAGCATATAGCTCACATAGCTATGCTAATGTTGCTAACCTAGCATGATGTTAAAATGTAATGTTAGCATGTAGCTCACATAGCTATGCTAGTGTTGCTAACCTAGCATGATGTTAAAATATAATGTTAGCATGTAGCTCACATAGCTATGCTAGTGTTCTAACCTGGCATGATGTTAAAATGTAATGTTAGCATGTAGCTCACATAGCTATGCTAGTGTTGCTAACTAGCATGATGTTGAAATATAATGTTAGCATGTAGCTCACATAGCTATGCTAGTGTTGCTAACTTAGCATGATGTTAAAATGTAATGTTAGCATGTAGTTCACATAGCTATGCTAGTGTTGCTAGCCTAGCATGATGCTAAAATGTGTAAGCATATAGCTCACATAGCACGCCTCCTTCCTTCCTTTCTTCCTTCCTTCCTCCTTTAAGGATGCTAGCTAGCTGTTAGCAGTGATGAATTTCAATGAAGATTTCCTTCAGGCCTGATTTATTCGGCTGAGACTTCATGGCCGCTCTTTTCTCCCTGAGGACAACAGTCATGAGTCTCCTGCTGAAGGGAATTCAACACGCACCTCTGTTTACCACTCTGATGCTAATTCAAGGCCCGTAAATACTTTTCTAAAGTACATTGAAGTATTTACAGTATTTGCCACAACAATCTAAGTCAAAATGATCCTTGATGTTCGTCAATTGCTAAAATGTTAGCATGCTACCTTTTTGTTAAACTTCAGAGTGAAATATTTTGTTATTTCACATGTTGACTCTTAGTATGTTAGCGTGCTAACATCAGTATGCTAGCTTTTATGCTAATTTTGCGGGTAAAGACTTCGGAGTCAGATATTCTGTTACTTCACGCATGCTAACTGTTAGTATCTTAGCGTGCTAACATTAGCATGCTATCGTTTAAGTTCATTTTGCAGGTATTTGTTGGTGAAGATATTTTTTCTGGCGCACACAAGCCACACTTCATTCGTCGCCATCACAAACACGAGTAAGTTGGCGTGCTAACATTAGCATGCTGGCTTGTCTGATCATTTTGCGGGTATAAACTTTAGAGTCAAATATTATTTCACGCATGCTAACTGTTAGTATTTTAGCGTGTTAAAATTAGCATGCTAGCTTGTCTTCTAGTTTTGCGGGAATATACTTGAGAGTCAAATATTCTATTATTTCACGCATGCTAAGTATTAGTGTAGTAGCGTGCTAACATTAGCGAGCTAGCTTTTCTGCTCATTTTGTGGGTATAGACTTCACAACAAAATATTCTGTTATTTCAAGCATGCTAACAGTTAGTATGTTAGCGTGCTAACATTAGCATGCAGCTTGTCTGCTAATTTTGCAGGAATAGACTTCAGAGTGAAATATTCTGTTATTTCACGCAAGCTAACTGTTAGTATGTTAGCCTGCTAAAATTAGCATGCTAGCTTGTCTGCTAATTCTGTCAGGATAGACTTCAGAGTCAAATGTTGTTATTTTACGCATGCTAACTTAGTATGTTAGCCTGCTAAAATTAGCATGCTAGCTTGTCTGCTAATTCTGTCGGGATAGACTTCAGAGTCAAATGTTGTTATTTTACGCATGCTAACTTAGTATGTTAGCCTGCTAAAATTAGCATGCTAGCTTCTCTGCTAATTTTGTCAGGATAGACTTCAGAGTCAAATGTTGTTATTTTACGCATGCTAACTTAGTATGTTAGCCTGCTAAAATTAGCATGCTAGCTTGTCTGCTAATTTTGTCAGGATAGACTTCAGGGTCAAATGTTGTTATTTTACGCATGCTAACTTAGTATGTTAGCCTGCTAAAATTAGCATGCTAGCTTGTCTGCTAATTTTGTCAGGATAGACTTCAGAGTCAAATGTTGTTATTTTACGCATGCTAACTTAGTATGTTAGCCTGCTAAAATTAGCATGCTAGCTTGTCTGCTAATTTTGTCAGGATAGATTTCAGGGTCAAATGTTGTTATTTTACGCATGCTAACTTAGTATGTTAGCCTGCTAAAATTAGCATGCTAGCTTGTCTGCTAATTTTGTCAGGATAGACTTCAGAGTCAAATGTTGTTATTTTACGCATGCTAACTTAGTATGTTAGCCTGCTAAAATTAGCATGCTAGCTTGTCTGCTAATTTTGTCAGGATAGACTTCAGGGTCAAATGTTGTTATTTTACGCATGCTAACTTAGTATGTTAGCCTGCTAAAATTAGCATGCTAGCTTGTCTGCTAATTTTGTCAGGATAGACTTCAGGGTCAAATGTTGTTATTTTACGCATGCTAACTTAGTATGTTAGCCTGCTAAAATTAGCATGCTAGCTTGTCTGCTAATTTTGTCAGGATAGACTTCAGGGTCAAATGTTGTTATTTTACGCATGCTAACTTAGTATGTTAGCCTGCTAAAATTAGCATGCTAGCTTGTCTGCTAATTTTGTCAGGATAGACTTCAGGGTCAAATGTTGTTATTTTACGCATGCTAACTTAGTATGTTAGCCTGCTAAAATTAGCATGCTAGCTTGTCTGCTAATTTTGTCAGGATAGACTTCAGAGTCAAATGTTGTTATTTCAAGCATGCTAACTTAGTATGTTAGCCTGCTAAAATTAGCATGCTAGCTTGTCTGCTAATTTTGTCAGGATAGACTTCAGAGTCAAATGTTGTTATTTTACGCATGTTAGTATGTTAGCCTGCTAAAATTAGCATGCTAGCTTGTCTGCTAATTTTGTCAGGATAGATTTCAGGGTCAAATGTTGTTATTTTACGCATGCTAACTTAGTATGTTAGCCTGCTAAAATTAGCATGCTAGCTTCTCTGCTAATTTTGTCAGGATAGACTTCAGGGTCAAATGTTGTTATTTTACGCATGCTAACTTAGTATGTTAGCCTGCTAAAATTAGCATGCTAGCTTGTCTGCTAATTTTGTCAGGATAGACTTCAGGGTCAAATGTTGTTATTTTACGCATGCTAACTTAGTATGTTAGCCTGCTAAAATTAGCATGCTAGCTTGTCTGCTAATTTTGTCAGGATAGACTTCAGAGTCAAATGTTGTTATTTCAAGCATGCTAACTTAGTATGTTAGCCTGCTAAAATTAGCATGCTAGCTTGTCTGCTAATTTTGTCAGGATAGACTTCAGAGTCAAATGTTGTTATTTTACGCATGTTAGTATGTTAGCCTGCTAAAATTAGCATGCTAGCTTGTCTGCTAATTTTGTCAGGATAGATTTCAGGGTCAAATGTTGTTATTTTACGCATGCTAACTTAGTATGTTAGCCTGCTAAAATTAGCATGCTAGCTTCTCTGCTAATTTTGTCAGGATAGACTTCAGGGTCAAATGTTGTTATTTTACGCATGCTAACTTGGTATGTTAGCCTGCTAAAATTAGCATGCTAGCTTGTCTGCTAATTCTGTCGGGATAGACTTCAGAGTCAAATGTTGTTATTTCACGCATGCTAACTTTTAGTATGTTAGTGTGCTAATATTAGCATGCTATCTTTTAAGCTAATTTTGCAAGTATTTGTAGTGAAGAGATATTTTTTGGCACACACATCTCACACATCATTCGTCTCACACACACACACACACACACACACACACACACACACACACACACACACACACACACACACACACACACACACATCTGAACTTTTAGAGTTCGACGTTCTTTTCGGACTTGGTCTTCCCTTCAGCGCTCTCCTAGCCGTGCGAAGACAAGCCCGCACAAAAGCGCCATCATGGCGTCTCGCCGCTCGCGTCTCTCTGTGGGCCGTCCCTCTTTGTCTCATCCCGCCCGCCATCCTGGGCGATGATTGAGTCTCCCGAGGAACCACAAACTGCCGCTCGTGTTCCCAGACCTCTTTTGTGCGACACAAGAGATTCTTTGTCTGCCAAAGTTCCGCCTGAAGGGGGCGGGACTGAGAGGTCAGCCTAGTGGGGCTCGATGATGTCTCAGGCTTCCCCTTTCAGAAGTGCATTATTGATGATTGATGGCTGATTGATTGAAACGACAACATAAAAACAAATACTTTCATCAGCGCACACACAGAAAATATCTATATTTTCATTGTTATACTTCAATAATTCTCAGTATTTATGTCAAGTACACACTTGCACGTACAATATGACACACAGTATTTATCCATACAAAACTAGTACATTTACATGAATACTTAATACAATTTATTTATGAAAGATTTACAAGTCATACTTGACTCTTTACATATTTTTACATGTTTTGTATATTTTTGTATATTGTATATTTTTATATTTTTTGTATATTTTTGTGTATTGTATATATATATTTTTTTTAAATAATTTTGTATATTGGATATTTTTATATCTGTTGTATATAGTATATTTGTATATGTTTTGTATATTTTTGGATATTTGTATATTTTTGGTATATTTTTTTGTATATTGCATATATTTATATGTTTATATTTTTTGTATATTGTATATTTCTATATTATTATATTTTTGGTATATTTTTGTATATTGTATATTTTTATATTTTGTGTATTTTTTTGTATATTGTATAATTTGATATTGTTTTGTATATGTTTGTATATTGTATATTTTTATACTTTTGTATATTCTATATTGTTGTATTTTTTGTATATTGTATATTTTTATATTTGTATATTTTTAGTATGGTTTTGTATATTGTAAATTGCATATATATATATTTTTTGGATATTTTTGGATATTGTATATTTTTATATTTTTTGTATATTTCCATATTTTTATATATATTGTATGGTTTTGTATATTGTATATTTTTTTATATTGTATATTTTTATATTTTTTGTATATTTTTGTATATTGTCTATTTTTATATATTTTTTAATAATTTTGTATACTGTATATTTTTACATTTTATATTTTTTGTATATGTTTTTTTGTTGTATATTTTTATATTTTTGTATATTGCATATTGTTGTATTTTTTGTATATTGTATATTTTTATAGTTGTATATTTTTTGTATGATTTTATATATTGTAAATTGTATTTTTTTAAATATATTTTTGTATATTGTATATTTTTATATTGTTTTGTATATTTTTGTATATTGTATATTTCTATATTTTTATATATATTGTATGGTTTTGTATATTGTACATTTTTATATATTGTGTATATTGTATATTTTTATATTTTTGTATATTGTATATTTTTATATTTTTTTGTATATTTTCTATTTGTATGTTTTTTGTATAATTTTGTATATTGTATATCTTTACATTTTTATATTTTTTGTATATTTTTGTATATTTTATATTTTTGTATATTGCATATTTTTACATTTGTGTATATCTTTGTATATTGTATATGTGCATATTTTTGTATATTGTATATTTTTATGTTTTGTATATTTTTGTGTATTGCATATTTTTGTATATTGTATATTTTTATATTTTTTTTATATTTTTGCATATTGTATATTTTTATTATCTACTTAAAAGCGCATAAAAAAATATACCATAAATTTAAAAAAATTCCAGTTACATTAATTTAGTTAGAGCACACACCACAAAAACAGTTTTCCATCAGATGTAATAAATAAGAAGTCATTTTGAAGAAACGTAAATGTTAGAATAGATTCCAAAGAAACAAGGAAAAATATCAATATTATTATTATAATTTTTATTATTATTATTATTATTATTATTATTATTAATAAGGTGATAAAGATGACAAGAGTATTAAAAAGATGATTTGTGTCTCCTGCTAGATTCGGTGGATTCATGTCCAAGCAGCTGTTTTGGGAACGGTGATTGTGTTTCTGGAACTTGTCACTGCTTCCTGGGCTTTAAAGGTCCTGACTGTGGGCGTGGTGAGTTTACTCCTCTTCATCATCATCTTCATCATCACTATTATTATTATTATTATTAGTAGCCATTGTCATTTTCTACTACTGTTACCTTGCTAGCATGTTGGCATCCCCGCCTCCACCCACAGAGACAAAATGAATGGGCAATATTCAAACCTCTCCATATCCCACATTTCTCACCCGATTCCAAGCGTTCCAACATCCACACCCTCCACTCACCTTGGACCATCAAACATTTCACTTGCACTCACATGAGCAGATGACGGCCATAGGGCACTCACATGTATCAGCAGATGACGGCCATAGGGCACTCACATGTATCAGCAGATGACGGCCATAGGGCACTCACACGCATTCCCTAGCAGAATGTTGCCATGTAGTCTTGGTGAAGTCATGAGTCACCTCTTTGCCTGTCTGTCCCTGCAGCCGCCTGCCCGGTGCTGTGCAGTGGTAACGGTCAGTACCGCAAGGGCGGCTGCATGTGTCACAGCGGCTGGAAGGGCTCCGAGTGCCACGTGCCCACCAGCCAGTGTGTGGACGTCAGCTGCAGCGGGCGCGGCGCCTGCATCGTGGGCACCTGCATCTGCAACCCCGGCTACAAGGGCGACAACTGTGAGGAAGGTAGGAGGCCGTTTTGCTTCTCCATGATTCACTTCTTTTAAAGACATTGAGGATGACGGATCTACTGAAGGCAAACTTGATAGCACACACAAAGCACATTTTAGTGAGCAGAATCAAGGAGAGCAAATCATTTAGCACGTCTGTCTTCATGAATATGCAAATTGATAATCAGAACCATGGAAGTACAATCATTAATTTAGCACACGCTGTGTGATTTATCATCTAAGTGACACATTCACCTCCGCATTTGTCAACTGTTGATCTAAAGCCTTCTATTTTTGGTGGTAAATAAAATAAATATAATCTCTAACATGTAACATGAAAATATGTTCCTTAATTGTCTCAACCTGGATAAATAACATGAATATATAAACACACTTTATATACTGCATTACCCAGAAGGCTTAGGTGGGTTGCAGGTGATCTACTAAGACTGTGTGTACAATTGAATACAAGTACTATATAGTGTGTACAAAGCATACAGCTATGTGTACTATTAGTGGGTGTGTTGCAGGTGATCTACTAAGACTGTGTGTACAGTTGAATACAAGTACTATATAGTGTGTACAAAGTATAACAGTGTTTGTAGTATTAGTGGGCGTGTTGCAGTTGATTTACTAAGACTGTAAAGTTGATAACAAGTACTATATAGTGTGTACAAAGTATAATAGTGTGTGTACTATTAGTGGGCGTGTTACAGGTGATCTACTAAGACTGTGTGTACAATTAAAAACAAATACTATATAGTGTGTACAAAGTATAACAGTTATGTGTACTATTAGTGGACGTGTTACAGGTGATCTACTAAGACTGTGTGTAAAGTTGATAACAAGTACTATATAGTGTGTACAAAGTATAATAGTGTGTGTACTATTAGTAGGTGTGTTACAGGTGATCTACTAAGACTGTGTGTACAATTGAATACAAGTACTATATAGTGTGTACAAAGTATAACAGTGTGTGTACTATTAGTGGGCGTGTTACAGGTGATCTACTAAGACTGTGTGTACAAGTAGATACAAGTACTATATAGTTGTTGTTGTTGTTGTTGTTGTGTGTTGTAGTGTGTACAAAGTATAACAGTATGTGTACTATTAGTGGGCGTGTTACAGGTGATCTACTAAGACTGTGTGTACAGTTGAATACAAGTACTATATACCGTATTTTTCGGACTATAAGTCGCAGTTTTTTTTCATAGTTTGGCCGGGCTCCAGTGCGACTTATATATGTTTTTTTTGTTTTTTATAATGCATTTTCGGCAGGTGCAACTTATACTCCGGTGCGACTTATACTCCGAAAAATACGGTAGTGTGTACAAAGTATAACAGTGTGTGTACTATTAGTGGGTGATTTACCAAGACTGTGTACAGTTGATAACAAGTACTAAATAGGAGTGCAATCCATTTAGCACGTCTGTCTTCATGAATATGAAAATTGATCATCAGAACGATGGAAGTACAATCATTAATTTAGCACACGCGGTGTGATTTATCAACTCCGAGCGCTATTTAGCACGTGCTAAGTGACACATTCACAACCAACCCTTAACATTTGTTAACTGTTCAGAGCAATCTACATCGCTCTATTTTGGTTGGTAAAAGAGAGATTATCATCACACTTCAACATCTCTAACATGCTTCATTGCACATGAAAATATGTTCCTTCATTGTCTCACCCTGGATGAATAACATGAATATATCAACACACTTTATATACTGCATTACCCAGAAGGCTTAGTGTCGTAGACAGGAAGAGGAAGTAGGGGTGAGCTACAATAAATAGTTGCTACACGTTGTTGTCGTCTACACAAAGATGTGTTTTATTGGACAGTGGACGTGCGCGTACGAGTGCCGACTGGACAAGACGTGCGCGTACGAGTGCCGACTGGACAAAACGTGCGAGAAAGTGAGGGGTTTTTTTGCAAACTTTGTTTGTAGACGTTGTTGTCGTCTACACAAAGATGTGTTTTATTGGACAGTGGACGTGCGCGTACGAGTGCCGACTGGACAAGACGTGCGCGTACGAGTGCCGACTGGACAAAACGTACGCGAAAGTGAGTTTTTTTTTTGCAAACTTTGTTTGTAGACGTTGTTGTCGTCTACACAAAGATGTGTTTTATTGGACAGTGGACGTGCGCGTACGAGTGCCGACTGGACAAGACGTGCGCGTACGAGTGCCGACTGGACAAAACGTGCGAGAAAGTGAGGTTTTTTTTTTGCAAACTTTGTTTGTAGACGTTGTTGTCGTCTACACAAAGATGTGTTTTATTGGACAGTGGACGTGCGCGTACGAGTGCCGACTGGACAAGACGTGCGCGTACGAGTGCCGACTGGACAAAACGTGCGAGAAAGTGAGGGTTTTTTTTGCAAACTTTGTTTGTAGACGTTATTGTCGTCTACACAAAGATGTGTTTTATTGGACAGTGGACGTGCGCGTACGAGTGCCGACTGGACAAGACGTGCGCGTACGAGTGCCGACTGGACAAAACGTACGAGAAAGTGAGTTTTTTTTTTGCAAACTTTGTTTGTAGACGTTGTTGTCGTCTACACAAAGATGTGTTTTATTGGACAGTGGACGTGCGCGTACGAGTGCCGACTGGACAAGACGTGCGCGTATGAGTGCCGACTGGACAAAACGTACGAGAAAGTGAGGTTTTTTTTTGCAAACTTTGTTTGTAGATGTTGTTGTCGTCTACACAAAGATGTGTTTTATTGGACAGTGGACGTGCGCGTACGAGTGCCGACTGGACAAGACGTGCGCGTACGAGTGCCGACTGGACAAAACGTGCGAGAAAGCGAGGTTTTTTTTTGCAAACTTTGTTGAGGGCACCAAAAGAAGTGAGCCATGAGCGGCAACGTGAGGGTTGGAGCTGGACTCACAACAGTTGCATTTCCATGTCGGCCTTTAAAGATGTTTGTAAATGAAATTAAAAGTGTCGTGTTTGGAATCAAATGTTTGTGACGCTTTAAGTTTGTAGGAGGAAATAACACTGCTGGTACCTGCTGGCGCCACTTGGTACCTGCTGGTGCCAGGAAGTGCCAAGTGAGAAGTGATCGACGTGAAGGTGCTTTCATGCTTCCGTCACCATAGCGACCGTGAGTGACAGGCGCTACGCGGCGGCTAAGCAACGGCACTTCATTGTGCGCCCGCGGCACTCGCCATCTGATGCTCGCCCGCGGGGAGCTGCCATTGACCGGGGCGCACAAAGCCCCGGGCCGATAAGACGGAGGGCGCCATTGTGTTGACGGCTCTCGTTTCAAGATGAAGAATGGCGGCGGGCGGGTGACAAATGGGCTCGGTGACATCCCCGCGTTCTCCCGGAGTCAGCGGTTAGGCCTTTCCCTTTTTTACCTTCCTCGGCGGCGACCTTCAGGCGGCGTGATGAATGGCCAGGAGAGACCTTGCTGTCAGGTCACTGTGATCCCGCCGCCATCTGCTGAGAGGCCAGGGACCTGTTGCCATGGCGACCTCTGCCGCCATCTGCACGCCGCGTTCACAACGGAAGCATTAAAAACAAACGCCGTCTCAACCCGAGCAGGAAGTGCAGCGGCTTGCGGTGATCTACTAAGACTGTTGAATACAAGTACTATATAGTGTGTACAAAGTATACAACTATGTGTACTATTAGTGGGTGTGTTACAGGTGATCTACTAAGACTGTGTGTACAGTTGAATACAAGTACTATATAGTGTGTACAAAGTATACAGTTATGTGTACTATTAGTGGGTGTGTTGCAGGTGATCTACCAAGACTGTGTACAATTAGATACAAGTACTATATAGTGTGTACAAAGTATAATAGTGTGTGTACTATTAGTAGGTGTGTTACAGGTGATCTACCAAGACTGTGTGTACAATTGAATACAAGTACTATATAGTGTGTACAAAGTATACAGTTATGTGTAATTTTAGTGGGTGTGTTGCAGGTGATCTACTAACACAGTGTGTACAATTAGATACAAGTACTATATAGTGTGTACAAAGTATAATAGTGTGTGTACTATTAGTAGGTGTGTTACAGGTGATCTACCAAGACTGCGTGTACAATTGAATACGAGTACTAAATAGTGTGTACAAAGTATACAGCTATGTGTACTATTAGTGGGCGTGTTTCAGGTGATCTACTAAGACTGTGTGTACAGTTGAATACAAGTACTATATTGTGTGTACATAGTATACAGCTATGTGTACTATTAGTGGGCGTGTTTCAGGTGATCTACTAAGACTGTGTGTACAGTTGAATACAAGTACTATATTGTGTGTACATAGTATACAGCTATGTGTACTATTAGTGGGTGTGTTGCAGGTGATCTACTAAGACTGTGTGTACAATTGAATACAAGTACTATATAGTGTGTACAAAGTATACAGCTTAGTGGGCGTGTTGCAGGTAATCTACTAAGACTGTGTGTACAGTTGAATACAAGTACTATATAGTGTGTACAAAGTATAACAGTGTGTGTACTATTAGTAGGTGTGTTACAGGTGATCTACTAAGACTGTGTGTACAGTTGAATACAAGTACTATATAGTGTGTACAAAGTATAACAGTGTGTGTACTATTAGTGGGTGTGTTACAGGTGATCTACTAAGACTGTGTACAGTTGAATACAAGTACTATATAGTGTGTACATAGTATACAACTGTGTGTACTATTAGTGGGTGTGTTACAGGTGATCTACTAAGACTGTGTGTACAATTGAATACAAGTACTATATAGTGTGTACAAAGTATACAGTTATGTGTACTATTAGTGGGTGTGTTGCAGGTGATCTACTAAGACTGTGTGTACAATTGAATACAAGTACTATATAGTGTGTACAAAGTGTGTGTACTATTAGTGGGCGTGTTTGAGATGATTTACTAAGACTGTGTGTACAATTGAATACAAGTACTATATAGTGTGTACAAAGTGTGTGTACTATTAGTGGGTGTGTTTGAGGTGATTTACTAAGACTGTGTGTACAGTTGATAACGAGTGCAGAAGTGTTGCTCATGTTTAAATGAGAAATGTGCACGTGTACCTGTTGTTACCATGGAGACACTCATGTGTGCCCGCTGTCACCATGGAGACACTCATTTACTGCACACCCATGGCTTATAGCTCCTACCTGTGTAGTTTTGAGAAGTTGTGGAACACAAATACAATCATCTTGTCTGGTCTATTAGACGTCCTCCAGCACAGATGTGACATTTGAACAGGACACAGGTGTGCTCTAAGAGAGGCCATGGTGCACTGGAACTCTAAGAGATCAACTCTACAAACTCTAAGAGATCAACTCTAAGAGATGCCATGGTGTACTGCAACCATGCAGACGCTGGAGAAGGAGATAAATGACGAATCAAACTGACAGCAAAAAGTATGAAGTGAGTTTGTGTTGAGTCATCCAGCAGCTATAATGTGTACACTTTACAGACATCTTAATTCCCGACATTACAAATATGTAATCAGTCGCCTGGCTCTTTCTCACAGCCATTTGTTCTTAGCTGTGCCAGTTTCCACAAACCTACTAAATAGAGACATTCAGGTTTGATAAATGATGCTGCGAGTGCTAAATGATTTTATCTGCATCTCCCTCTCTCGTTATGTGTGTGGTAGCAATTAGCACCTATTCTGCGTATCCATGACGACAAGGAACTGTTTTGGTCTTTTAGGAGACTAAATCCTGCGCTCACGACTTTAGTCCATTTGTTTGCTGTCAGGTTTGCTTTAACACACGATCAGACCCTTTAAGAAGTTGTGATCCACGCTGACCGTGTCTTGCAGTGGACTGTCTGGACCCCACCTGCTCGGGCCGAGGCGTGTGCGTCCAGGGCGAGTGTCACTGCTTCGTGGGCTGGGGAGGTTCTGGCTGCGAGAGTCCCAGGGCCTCCTGCACCGACCAGTGCTCCGGACACGGAACATTCCAGGCCGACGCCAACACCTGCAGCTGCGACGCCAACTGGACCGGACACGACTGCTCCGCAGGTGAGGGAACGACTGGAAGTGAGACCATACTTATGTACACTTCATTATGTACATCATTATGTACAGTATGACTGAGACCATACTTATGTAAACATGATTATGTACAGTATGACTGAGACCATACTTATATAAACATGATTATGTACAGTATGACTGAGACAATACGTATATAAACATGATTATGTACAGTATGACTGAGACAATACTTATGTACACATGATTATGTACAGTATGACTGAGACAATACTTATATAAACATGATTATGTACAGTATGACTGAGACAATACATATGTACACATGATTAAGAAAGTCAGGTGTGTTCCACTTGTTGACGCTGCAGTGTGCTCCTCGCCGTTGTTACAACATGAATTGTGTCGCTGCAGTGTTGTATTATGTACTTGGAATGTATCAAACACTCCAAAAAACATCTCAAACCTTCCATCGTAGTTTTATAATAAAAAAAGGGGTACTTAAAGGGAAACTGCACTTGTTTGTTTAGAATTGTGTCTATCTTTCACAATCTTTATGTAAGACAAGAACACATATGGTTGTTTTATGCATTCTAAATCGTAATTTTTTTTAGCAAAAGTCAGCCAACGATGAAACTAATGGGTGTCGATCTATTCCGCCTATAAAGTGCTCTAAAAAACCTCCACCAAGGTTTTATATACACACTGTAAGTATATATGTAGTATCTAGTAACATTCCTAATTACAGGTAATATTTACATATTTATATACACACTGTAAGCATATATGTAGTATCTAGTAACATTCCTAATAACATGTAATATTTACATATTTTATATACACACTGTAAGTATATATGTAGTATCTAGTAACATTCCTAATAACATGTAATATTGACATATTTTATATACACACTGTAAGTATATATGTAGTATCTAGTAACATTCCTAATAACATGTAATATTTACATATTTTATATACACACTGTAAGTATATATGTAGTATCTAGTAACATTCCTAATAACATGTCATTTTTACATATTTTATATACACACTGTAAGTATATATGTAGTATCTAGTAACATTCCTAACAACATGTAATATTTACATATTTTATATACACACTGTAAGTATATACAGTATGTAGTATCTAGTAACATTCATAATAACATGTAATATTTACTTATTTTGATCATTTTAAGTGTATTAATTTCACAGACGCATCACAATGTTCACTTTCCCTTCAACAACAACGAGACTAGTAATCATGGCAGACTTGTTGAGAGACAACATAGACTACGGCGTGGCGAAGTCGGGAGAGTGGAATCTGAGGGTTCCTGGTTCAATCCCCACCTTCTACCATCCTAGTCACGTCCGTTGTGTCCTTGAGCAAGACACTTCACCCTTGCTCCTGATGGCTGCTGGTTAGCGCTGTGCATGGCAGCTCCCGCCATCAGTGTGTGAATGTGTGTGTGTGAATGTGTGAATGTGTGTGTGAATGGGTGAATGTGGAAATAGTGTCAAAGCGCTTTGAGTTCCTTAAAAAAAGGTAGAAAAGTGCTATACAAGTATAACCCATTTACTTTGGGACAAATGATGATCCTGAAACTTCTATTTTTGAGCCTGAATATAAAGAGGATGAGGATGAGGATGTTCAAACTACAAAGTGCGGTCTCCAATTTGGCCGTGAGACGTTACGAGCTGAGTAAAGGAACAACTTCCGCAGAGCAAAGTCAACTCATTTTGCACATCTGACAAACCTGATGCTGCAATGTTGTCGCCATCTTGAGGACAAATCGGGTAATTCGGGTCAATGACTATGAATTGTGATGTGGAACAAACAATTGACTTATACGACCCTCACCAAACAACCTCTTCTAGTCATGGCGCAAAAAAAAAATAAAAAAAAGCATCCAACACAAAATGTCAACACACATAACACAACCTGCTCACTTCACTTTGTGGATATTATTTTAAAAAAAACATCCAATTAAAATGACATCCATTACAAAGCATTATGGGAAAAATGCTCCACACCGATCCATGTTTGGCTTGATATTTCTGATTGATCACACAACTTTAAGAAGGTGCTCACAAAAACATCCAAATCAAAAAATCAGAGTGTAGTGTCAGGAGAAGTTTGTTTTAATACCTGGGCCGTGTGGCATCTCATATTCATTTCTCTCCTCATCCCCGCCCTCATGCAATGCATGCTGGGTAATTGCTATCTTGCTCCAAAGACAAGAAGTGAGGTGTCAGGAGAGCAGCATGCTCTCTGAGAATAGAAAGGACATATTTAGTGTGAAGTAGGAGTTGACTAACTCTGACAGGACTTGTACTCTTAATCCTTGGAACTATTCCCCAAATCTATCACATGCTGTCCACATATTGTGCCAAGGACAAGTCAGAGCTTGAAAACCCTCTTCTGTCCTCAACTTCTCCTCTTTGGGAACGCTTGACCTTCCGATACAAGCGGTCCTGCAGTGTGTTTACTTGTGTGTGATATCATGTGCGATACTGCAGTGTCTTTACTTGTGTGTGATATCATGTGCCATACTGCAGTGTGTTTACTTGTGTGTGATATCATGTGCGATACTGCAGTGTCTTTACTTGTGTGTGATATCATGTGCCATACAAGCAGTGTGTTTACTTGTGTGTGATATCATGTGCAATACTGCAGAGTGTTTACTTGTGTGTGATATCATGTGCGATACTGCAAAGTGTTTACTTGTGTGTGATATCATGTGCGATACTGCAGTGTCTTTACTTGTGTGTGATATCATGTGCAATACTGCAGAGTGTTTACTTGTGTGTGATATCATGTGCAATACTGCAGAGTGTTTACTTGTGTGTGATATCATGTGCGATACAAGCAGGCCTGCAGTGTGTTTACTTGTGTTGGATATCATGTGCGATACTGCAGAGTGTTTACTTGTGTGTGATATCATGTGCAATACTGCAGTGTGTTTACTTGTGTTGGATATCATGTGCGATACTGCAGAGTGTTTACTTGTGTGTGATATCATGTGCGATACTGCAGAGTGTTTACTTGTGTGTAATATAATGTGCGATACTGCAGAGTGTTTACTTGTGTGTGATATCATGTGCGATACAAGCAGGCCTGCAGTGTGTTTACTTGTGTGTGATATCATGTGCGATACTGCAGAGTGTTTACTTGTGTGTGATATCATGTGCGGTACTGCAGAGTGTTTTTTTCTTGTGTGTGATATCATGTGCGACATAAGCAGTCCTGCAGAGTGTTTACTTGTGCGTGATATCATGTGTGATACAAGCAGTACTGCAGTGTATTTACTTGTGTGTGATATCATGTGTGATACAAGCAGTCCTGCAGAGTGTTTGCTTGTGTGTGATATCATGTGCAATACAAGCAGTCCTGCAGAGTGTTTACTTGTGTGTGATATCATGTGTGATACAAGCAGTCTTGCAGAGTGTTTACTTGTGTGTGATATCACGTGCGGTACTGCAGAGTATTTACTTGTGTGTGATATCATGTGCGACATAAGCAGTCCTGCAGAGTGTTTACTTGTGCGTGATATCATGTGTGATACAAGCAGTCCTGCAGTGTATTTACTTGTGTGTGTTATCATGTGCGATACAAGCAGTCCTGCAGAGTGTTTACTTGTGTGTGATATCATGTGTGATACAAGCAGTCCCGCAGTGTATTTACTTGTCTGTGATATCATATGTGACACATGCAGTGTGTTTACTTGTGTATGATATCATGTGCAATACAAGCAGTCCTGCGGTGTGTTTACTTGTGTGTGATATCATGTGTGGTACAAGCAGTCCTGCATAGTGTTTACTTGTGTGTGATATCATGTGCGATACAAGCATAGTGTTTACTTGTGTGTGATATCATGTACGGTACAAGCATAGTGTTTACTTGTGTGTGATATCATGTGCGATACAAGCAGTCCTGCAGAGTGTTTACTTGTGTGTGATATCATGTGTGATACAAGCAGTTCCGCAGTGTATTTACTTGTCTGTGATATCATATGTGACACATGCAGTGTGTTTACTTGTGTATGATATCATGTGCAATACAAGCAGCGTGTTTACTTGTGTGTGATATCATGTGCCATACAAGCAGTCCTGCAGTGTGTTTACTTGTGTGTGATATCATGTGCGATACTGCAGTGTCTTTACTTGTGTGTGATATCATGTGCGATACTGTAGAGTGTTTACTTGTGTGTGATATCATGTGTGATACAAGCAGCGTGTTTACTTGTGTGTGATATCATGTGCCATACAAGCAGTCCTGCAGTGTGTTTACTTGTGTGTGATATCATGTGCGATACTGCAGTGTCTTTACTTGTGTGTGATATCATGTGCGATACAAGCAGTCCTGCAGTGTGTTTACTTGTGTGTGATATCATGTGCGATACTGCAGTGTGTTTACTTGTGTGTGATATCATGTGCGATACTGCAGTGTCTTTACTTGTGTGTGATATCATGTGCGATACTGCAGAGTGTTTACTTGTGTGTGATATCATGTGTGATACAAGCAGCGTGTTTACTTGTGTGTGATATCATGTGCCATACAAGCAGTCCTGCAGTGTGTTTACTTGTGTGTGTGATATCATGTGCGATACTGCTGTGTCTTTACTTGTGTGTGATATCATGTGCGATACAAGCAGTCCTGCAGTGTGTTTACTTGTGTGTGATATCATGTGCGATACTGCAGTGTTTACTTGTGTGTGTGATATCATGTGCGATACTGCAGTGTGTTTACTTGTGTGTGATATCATCCGCCATACAAGCAGTCCTGCAGTGTGTTTACTTGTGTGTGATATCATGTGCGATACTGCAGTGTTTACTTGTGTGTGTGATATCATGTGCGATACTGCAGTGTGTTTACTTGTGTGTGATATCATCCGCCATACAAGCAGTCCTGCAGTGTGTTTACTTGTGTGTGATATCATGTGCGATACTGCAGTGTGTTTACTTGTGTGTGATATCATGTGCGATACTGCAGAGTGTTTACTTGTGTGTGATATCATGTGCGATACTGCAGAGTGTTTACTTGTGTGTAATATAATGTGCGATACTGCAGAGTGTTTACTTGTGTGTGATATCATGTGCAATACAAGCAGTCCTGCAGTGTGTTTACTTGTGTGTGATATCATGTGCCATACTGCAAAGTGTTTACTTGTGTGTGATATCATGTGCGATACTGCAGTGTGTTTACTTGTGTGTGATATCATGTGCCATACAAGCAGTCCTGCAGTGTGTTTACTTGTGTGTGATATCATGTGCGATACTGCAGTGTGTTTACTTGTGTGTGATATAATGTGCGATACTGCAGAGTGTTTACTTGTGTGTGATATCATGTGCAATACAAGCAGTCCTGCAGTGTGTTTACTTGTGTGTGATATCATGTGCGATACTGCAGTGTGTTTACTTGTGTGTGATATCATGTGCCATACTGCAAAGTGTTTACTTGTGTGTGATATCATGTGCGATACTGCAGTGTGTTTACTTGTGTGTGATATCGTGTTT